>NC_083421.1:9533991-9791067 GCF_020745735.1 Hemiscyllium ocellatum | reverse complement strand
CCCCCTCCCCTCCCTGGCTCCTTCTCTCTCACCCTCCCTTCCCTCTCTCTCCGTCTCGCCCTCCCCGCCTTTCCTCCCCTCCCTTGCCATCCCTTCTCGCGTTCCCCTCTCTCGCCCTTACCCCTTGCCCTCCACTATCTTGCCCTCACCCTCTCTTGCCCTTCCCCTCCCTCTCTCCCTCTCCTCTCTCGCCCTACCCTCTCTCACCCTATCTCTCACTTTCCCCCCTCTTCTCCCTGCTCCTTCACTCTCTGTCCACTTTCTCTCACTCTCAACTGCCCTCAATCGGTGTCTCTCTCTCTGCCCACGTCCTTCCGTTTCTCTCTGACTGAATCTATCTCCCTCCTGTCCCTCCCTCCCTCTCTCTCAGACACACTCTTTCTCCCTGCTCCTTCCCTCTCCGTCTGACCCCGAGACTGGAGGTGGGGTGTGGTTGGTCGTGAGGCTGCGTGTAGTGGGGGGTGGGGTGGGGGGTGAGATGGGGTAGAGATGGAACTGCTGGAGGGAGGCAGAGACGGGCAGGACAGAGAGAGTGACGGTGAGTGGAAAGTGAAGAGTGGAGGCAGGTGGAGAAACCGGGGTTGGGGCGGTTGGTGTGAGACGGAGAACGAGGGAGAGTGAAAGGGGGAGGTTGTGAGAAAGAATGAGTGTGCAGGGAGAGAGAGGGAGAAATGTGGAGTAAGAGTGGGGGAGATGAAATGTGGACGCCAGGTTGGAAAGGGGGTGGGGAGGGGGACAGAGGGAGTTAAACCCAGCTCCTGAGCTCAGGACGCGGTCCCCTCCCCTTCCCTGAGGACCAGGACTCGGGGCTGAGTCTGTCTCTCTCCAGCTCAGCTTCTCCAACACAAAGACACACAACAACATCGGTCACTCTGCTGCTCGGCATGCTTTAATCCACATTTTTATTGGTTACAAATGGAAGTGATGGATACAGTCAGTGGGATGGTGCCTTTTCTCACTGGCCCCTGAGTTGTGAGAAACATTGAAATGTTTCCCTGTAACCCCCCTGTGGGATAAGGATGGACAAACCAGCGCTCCCCTCAGTCTGTTACCATAGCGACAGGCTGCTCCATCACTGAAACACTGAACTGAAATGAGAAAATCCCGGATGGTGTGATTAATGAGGGAATTTGATGGGTGGATGGATTTGGGTGAAGGGATATTTCAACACATTCTTCAGCTGCTGCTTGAACTTAGTCTGGGTCACGGCATAAATCGCGGTGTTTGTGCAGCAACTGAGGAGCTGCAGCATGAAGCCCAATTCCTGCACAAAGGGATGGAGATACACAGGGGTATCCACAATCCAATCCATCCGGTTCCATATAGAAAACAGCATTAACGTTGACCCAAACAGGATGAAATTGGCCGAGATCACAAACAGTAAAATGATGGATTTTTTTCGGTTTCTCATTTCAGTGTCAGACTGAGCGTCCCCATTTGTGTGAGCGCGGAGTCTCCTGCGGGCTCTGCTGGTCACTAAAATGTGTCTGACGGTGAGAACATTGAGCAGCAGAATCAGGAGAAATGGGACACACGGGGTTAGAATGTGGTGGAGGAACTTGATTGTGACCCAGACACTGGAGAATAGAACAGCGTCTGTTACATCACAAAACCAGGGACGGTTCATCAGCCGATACCGAGCCGTGAGCATAAAATACCAGAAAATGTTCTTTAAACAGCTCAGCACAGTCACTGCTCCCAGAACCACAGCCGCCGTTTTCTCACTGCAATATTTACTTTTCAGCTTCTGGCAACAAATGGCCACAAACCGATCAAAGGTGAAAGTGACGGTGAACCAGACAGAGCAGTCAGTGGCTGCATAAAGCAGGACGGCGTGGATATTACACACGGGGACGGAGTACACCAGGAAATAAAACTGTTCCTGATAAACAATGGGAATGTGTCTCAGGATCAGGTCGAGGATAATGACCAGGAGATCCGCCGCTGCCATGGCCCCCAGGTAATGTCTGACACATGGAGACAATCCACAATCTTTATAAAGCAGGACATAGATGGTCACTACGTTAACTGTGAGGAAGGAAAACAAACCCATTATCCATCAGCCTGGAGGCAAAGGGACCCGTTTGATCGGGGACCCAGTGAGATTTTCAAATGTGTCCCTGTATACAGGGATTTATTAAAATAATTGGAGCTGGAATCACAAATGGGAAGGATGGAATTACTGACAAAAATGTGACCCAAACCACAAGAAACCCTCCCTCCCCAAACACGCAGAGACACATGCATAAGGACAGATGGTTTCTAGAACATTCCCACACACTTGATCACTCGAGAGCAGGCACAGGTCACTCCTTCCCAGTTCCTAATACGGAGGGTGGGAGCGTTGCTGTCCTGAAGGATTCTCTCCCAGTTTCCTGAAGACAACCAGAGTTTGGGAATTTCTGCATTTTGGTCTAAATTGTGGTCGATCCTGTGTCGTGGAGAAATGTAAACGCAGGGAAAACGTATTCACCCCTTTAACTGCCTGAGGGGCGTTCGGAACAGTGTCTCCTTCTCCCTGGAACGGGATCTCTTCCCTCGGGATCTTATCGTCTGTTCAATTCACTGACGTCCGGCCATTCACAAACAATGTCAGGGACAGAACGTTCCGGGGAATGTCCGTTATAGAATGTCAGAGACAGAACGTTCCGGGGAATGTCCGTTATAGAATGTCAGAGACAGAACGTTCCGGGGAATGTCAGTTATAGAATGTCAGGTAACCCCTTGACCTGTCCATCACCTTTCCCCCCTACCCAACCCACCAACATGATGTACTGTGCACAGGCTACATATCCATCCAGCACGGGGAGCTGCACGACCACATCATTGCATTATCGATAAACCTCAACCAGACAGTCTGACCAGCACAGAGACCTGTGCAGTGATCACCCGTGAATTAATCTGTAACCCAGGAGCAGTTACCCTCCCAGCATGTAGGACAGTGTACACCACCCAACTGCATTGATCTGTAACCCAGGAGAAGTTACGTCCCCAGCATGTAGGACTGTGTACCCCACCCCAGTGCTTTGATCTAAAACCCAGGAGCAGTTACCCTCCTAGTATGTAGGACTATGTACACCACCCCAGTGCATTGATCTGTAACCCAGGAGCAGTTACCCTCCCAGCATGTCGGACTGTGTACCCCACCGCAGTGCATTGATCTGTAACCCAGGAGCAGTTACCCTCCCAGCATGTAGGACTGTGTACCCCACCCCAATGCATTGATCTGTAACCCAGGAGCAGTTACCCTCACAGCATGTAGGACTGTGTACCCCACCCCAGTGCATTGATCTGTAACCCAGGAGCAGTTACCCTCCCAGCATGTAGGACTGTGTACCCCACCCCAATGCATTGCTCAGTAACACTGTGTTAGATCCCTGCCCAGTGTGGGGAAACTTTCAGCCCATGCTAGAAGTGACAGGACGTACAGCTCACACCCATTTCTAGCTGCATATCTCCATTGTGCCATGACAAGGGGCTGCTGTTGGTGTGAACATCACTGACATAGAGAGACAGAGATGGAGGGGGAATCAGTTTAAGTATCAACACATGGGAGGGGTTTGGGCTATAGATAGAGAGGGGGAGACTGAGAGGCAGTGTCATGGACAGATGTGTTCCCAGGTTTCAGAATGCTGAAACGTAGACACTTCGAGAGCCTCCTCTAACATCAGCCATCTTGCCAGGAAAGATGGGAAAAAGGGAGATCGGTGTGAGGTGAATTGATGGAGAGTTTTGGATGAGCATTTGTAAATGCGAATAGTTTCCACAGAATCTATGACTCAATGGGCTGATTCTAATAATAATTTGCCTCAGTGCCGTTTTCATTGAGTGTGACAGAGAGATTATCTGTGCGAGGCCAAGATAGATTCCTGGTGCTATCTTATCAGACTCAACTCGTTGACTACCCACACACACACCACACGCACACCCCCATCCCCCCACCATGGTGTCCCTCTCATTCAGTACCAGCCCGATTCTCCCACCCATCATGGCTGGAGGGACTCACAGTTGTCCTGGTGCCCCTGGAGATTCCGTGACCCCTGACACTGGTGTCATCTTTGAAAGGCCAATGGGCACACAGTTGAGCTTTCTCAGTTTGGAGCTGCCCTGTACAGTTTACCCCGAGCATCGCAGATAAGGGGCAATTACACCACGGTTTGTCGACAGGGGCACGGAGGTCCTGGTGGATGGACTAGTACAGAGGGGGACCATTCTCTTCCCAGAGGGGGCCACACCACCAGATCCACCGAGCATGGTCTGAGCTCCCCACCCAGCTCAGTGCAGTATCTGCGGTCTGAAGAAATGCCCAGCAATACAGGACAAGCATCAATAACCTTCCCCACTCCGTCAGGATAAGGGTCACCGTATTCTCTCTGCTCCCTCACACTCACTGTGTATCTGTTATAGCACCGACCCCCGAACAAGGCTCATGCTCCAACACTGTCACTGCCACATGCAGCACCTTCTCTCTCTCTCTGTCACCCCATCCACTTTAAACCACCCCCCACCACATCAATTACTCAACACTGTCGACAGACTCCCTCTGAAAACCTCACGATTAGCCATTATCCTCACCTGCACCAGCACTAACAGCAGGGCCACAGCCTCCCACCCTCACTCCCTCCCTTTCTCCCATTCCAGGAGAAACAGCCTGGAATAGGAACGAGAGGGCCAAGCCGGGTGGTGGAGTGCCCGATATCCGTTCCCTCACCCCCTCCCCCCCGACCATGTGGGAACGACCCTGGTACGAGCCGGAGAGGATCAGGACACCTCGTGTGGAGATTCTGAAACATCCACGTCCCACCGACCGAGTAAGCAGCAATGTTCAGTGAAGGGCAATTCTCACTTTAAACCCACTGGCAGCTCCATTTCCCCCCGGCACATCTTAGAAGCCGTGGCCCTGATGCCATCTCCCTTCTGTGTCGAGTTGGTACAAATGGAATCCCCACGGTCTCGGGGGACAGGAGGGTGGGCTCACATCACATCGTCACCATTACCTCCCAGGAAGGGAGCACGGAGACTCCCTCCTACACCTCCCCCTGTAAACAGCTCAGATACTGAAACTAATCTGTGATAGTTACTGCTCTCCCCACTTGTCCTGACATCTTCAACAATCTGTGCTCATATACACGCAGCGCTCTCTGTTCCTGCAGCCCCTTTATAATGGCACAGCCTGTTTTAAACTGTCTTTCTTTATCTTTCATCCCAAAGTGCATCACCTCACACTGCTCTGCATTGATCCCCGTCTACCAGTGTGTCACTGTCCTGTTAGAGTTCCACGCTGTCCTCCATAGACTTTACAATTTTGCAGGTTTGGTACCATTTACAAACATTGAGATTGTCATAGTGTCACAGTCCCCATGAAACAACTGAAATCCTGTCCCACACACAGGAGTGTGAGCAAGTGAAATACTGATATATTCCCATGGACAGAGTCGAATAATGACACACTGTCAATCGAGCAACAAAAATCCTGACATATACGAGACAGAGTAGATGAAATATTGACAACCCACAGAGCAAGAGAAATCCGGATAGGTTCCACTTATCTATATTCATCAGGGTATAATGTGATGAAGTTGAAAGTGTGTACTGTATCTTTAAGAGAGAGTGATTGCTGCTCTGAACTGGGAGCTTACAAGTACCTGAGATATGAGAGGATGGCAGACCCAGAAACAGTATATTGCTATAGAGCTGGAGTCGGGTAATAATCAGTTAAGAGATAGAGGGTCTCTTTCAGTTCACTTTCAGTGTTAAAAAAAATACATTGTTGTTTTTATTTCAACAGTGGAATTTGGGAGTTCTCTCTCACTCGCATTTTAACAGTTTACGAGGCGAATTGAGCATTTAATTATGTTTAGTTTAAATTACCAGATGAGATCTATGCTGTGTCCTAACAATTGCTGTGTGTGTATCTGTGTGACTCTGTGTGGGGCAGATCTGGCAGTTTCTGTGGTGCTGAAAGTGATGCAATGCCTCCCTCTGCTGGCCTCTCCACGCCACTGCACCGGCATTGGTAGAGGGTGAAAACCAACAGGGATTCATTCAGAGAGGGGGAGGGAGAGGGCAGCTGCTCACAGCACCATCCAAACTGATATCTTATCCATGTACTGATCTAAATGTCCTTTAAACGTTGTAACTGTCCCTGTTTTCACCACTTCCTCTGGAATTTCATTCCACACCCAAGCTACCTTCTGTCTAAAATAATTACCTCTCCTGACTTTTGTAAATCTTTTTTCCCCGCACCTTAAAATATCCCTCAGTTTTGAATCCCCAACTCTAGGGAAAAGACATCAGCCCTTCAGCTTATCTGTACCCCTCATCATTTTATAAACCTCTGCAAAGTTACCCCTCCATCTCATACTCTCCAGTGAAAAATGTCCCAGCCGATCCAGCCTCCCCTTATAGCTCAATCCCTCCATTTCCAGCAACATCCAGGTTAAACTCTTCTGAACCCTCTCCAGCTTAATAATATCACGTCAATGATATCAAAGTGAATAGTCAATGCATTTAAGAAGGGTAGTGGAGACCAAAACTAGAAGACATAGTTGTCAGGTAAGAGGGGAAAAATTTAAAAGTGACCATAGGGCAGCTTTTTCACCCAGAGGGTGGTGTGCCTATGGAATGAGCGTGCAGGATGCCCAGACTGGACACAGTATTCCGGGAGAGGTCTCACCAATATCCTGTAAAACCACAACATGACGCCCCAATTCTGATACTCAAAGGTCTGACCATTGAAGACAAGTGTGTTAAACACCTTCTTAATCACATTATCTATATGAGATGCAACTTTGAAAGAATTATACCTGATGGCCGAGGTCTCTGTTCTACAACACTGCCATAGACCCTACGTTGAATTGTATAAGTCCTACCCTTGTTGGATTTACCAAATCCAATACCTCTCATTAATCCAAACCAAAATCCATCTGCCACGCCTCTGTGAGTGAGTGATATTACCACCTCCTCACCTTCCCCGTTTAATTTTAAAATGCCAACCGTCTATAGGAGGCTTGCACACTCCGGCCTTGACCTTCACGAAGACCGTGAGCTTGGTTTGCCTTGTGTGGTTAGGGGGAGGAGGGACGGATTGCAGACACAGTCAGTGGGGAGGAGAGGCTGGGCAGTAATCAGCGGCCTGGTATCATTTAATGGTTTTAGACAGAGGGCAGACACACGTGAGAGTTGGATTATACTGATCGGTGTTTTGGGACCAGAAATTATGGTCTTTCTCCATGTCTAGTGTTCAGTAATAAATATCTATCTGAGACCCTTCACTGGGCAGAGTATGTCTGCAGGATTTCTTTCCCTAATATTGCAGACTACAGATAATAGCGATTAAAGATGTTCATAGTTAATTCCGATCTTGCACTTGTTTAACAAAACAGAGTGTTTTGTGTAGTTCAGTAATGGTCACCTGATTATAATAAATCCACACCGAGCTGAATGCTGCCCCTTAAAATGTGACCCAAAATCTGGGTATAGTAGTGTAGTGGGTAGTGTCCCTGTCTCTGAGCCATGGCTCTAGGTTTGATTCCAATTCCTGACATTGTTTGGTAGTGTTCCTAGCTCTGGACCAGAAGGTGTGGATTCATGTCCTGCCGGTTGCAGAGGTATGTCACAGCATGTCATAACAGGCTGATGGACAACCTCACAGGAGAATAATGTTACAGCTTTATGGGTATTGCTGAGTGGTGCTCGTGTCCCTACCTCCGGGTACAAAGGTCTAGGTGTAGATCCCACAGAAGTGTATCCTAATATATCTGAACAAACTGATGAAACAGGTTTTAGAATTGTGACTTGATGGAGAAAGAACAGGTGTCAGTGTTGAATGTCAGCATTTCGGCCCGGGATTATTGAAAGTACAGCCATTCATGTTGATTGAAGTCACATTTCACAGCAGTAAAGGTTTATAAAATCAGAACGGTCATGGATAGGGTTTGTAGTCAAGGTTTTTCCCCAGGTTAGGGGAATCCAAAACTAGAAGACATTGGTGAAAAGTGAGAGGGGAAAGATTTTGAAGAGGCCTAAGGGGCACCTTTTCACACAGAGGGTGGTGTGTGTGTGTATGGAATGAGCTGCCAGAGGAAGTGGTGGAGGCTGGTACAACTACATCATGTAAAAGGCATCTGGATGCAGACCTGCCGAGCTTTTCCAGCAATTTCTGTATTTGTTAAAACATTCATTTTAACACAGGTATCTGTGTTAGCTGTTTGGATACAGAATTGGCTGGCCAGCAGAAGACAGCGAGTGGTAGTGGAAGGAAAATATTCTGCCTGGAAGCCACGGTGATTGGTGTTCCACAGAGCTCTGTCCTTGGGCCTCTACGCTTTGTAATTTTTTTTAATGACTTGGATGAGGGGATTGAAGAATGAGTCAGCAAGTTTGCAGACTGTGTGGAGTTTGCACGTTCTCCCCGTGTCTGCGTGGGTTTCCTCCGGGTGCTCCGGTTTCCTCCCACATTCCAAAGATGTGCAGGTCAGGTGAATTGGCCATGCTAAATTGCCCCTAGTGTTAGGTAAGGGGTAAATGTAGGGGTATGGGTGGGTTGCGCTTCGCCGGGTCAGTGTGGACTTGTTGGGCCGAAGGGCCTGTTTCTACACTGTAAGTAATCTAAGTAATCTAATCTAATCTAATCAATGACACACAGGTTGGAGGTGTTGTTGACAGTTGGCTGTTGTAGGCTGCAGCGGGACATTGACAGGATGCAGAGATGGGCTGAGAGGTGGCAGATGGAGTTCAACCTGGATAAATGTGAAATGATGCATTTTGGAAGGTCGAATTTGAAAGCTGAGTACAGGATTAAGGATAGGATTCTTGGCAGTGTGAAGGAACAGAGAGATATTTGTGTTCAGGTACAGAGATCTCTTAAAATGTCCACCCAAGTGGACAGGGTTGTTAAGAAAGCATTTAGTGTTTTGGCTTTCATTAACAGGGGATTGAGTTTAAGAGCTGTGAGATCTTGTTCTGGCTCCATAAAACTTTGGTTCGAATGCACTTGGAATACTGCGTCCAGTTCTGGTCACCTATTATAGGAAAGATGTGGATGCTTTGGAGATGGTTCAGAGGAGGTTTACCAGGATGCTGCCTGGACTGGAGGGCTTATCATATGATGAGAGGTTGACTGAGTTCGGACTTTTTTTCATTGGAGAAAAGGAGGAGGAGAGGGGGCATAATTGAGGTATTCAAGATCATGAGAGGCATAGATAGAGTTGATGGCCAGAGACTATTTCCCAGTGTGGAAATGACTAACACGAGGGGTCATAGTTTTAAGCTGGTTGGAGGAAAGTATAGAGGGGATGTCAGAGGTGGGTTCTTTTCCCAGAGAGTTGTGAGAGCATGGAATGTGTTGCCAGCAGCAGTTGTGGAAGCGAGGTCATTGGGGATATTTAAGAGACTGCTGGATATGCATATGGTCACAGAAATTTAAGGGTGCATACATGAGGATCAATGGTCGGCACAACATCATGGGCTGAAGGGTCTGTTCTGTGCTGGACTGTTCTATGTTCTATGTAATCTGAATACGTTAAGCATATTATTTTTTAATGACGCATGGACATATAAACATATCTTCAAATCGACCGAGACCATTTTCTGCTCAGGGTATGGCTCTGTGTATGACAGCAGCAATGATGCACCGACATGGAACAGGGAATGTGATGGAGACATAGTTTGGACAATGTACAAGGAGACCTCACATGGTCCGGTTTGGGAGAGAATGACATTATTGTGTGATTCACCTCAGAGAGGGAGAAAATGTCATCTGCTCGAGAAGATACGGCCTATTGCAGTCTCTCTCCTTCATTATTCCTCATCATAGTAATGTGTGCGAGCTAAAACAAAACTCTACTGTTATTGTTACCAATTCTTATTTTTATAGAATCCCTGCAGTGTGGAAACAAGCCCTTCGGCCCAACAAGTCCATACTAATCCTCCAAAGAGTAACCTTCCCATGCCCTTACAGTTACCCCTGACTAGTGCACCTAAAGTAGAAATCGCTGAACACTATGGACTATTTGACCAATCCACTTGAATTATACAGCTTTGGCTTGGGGGGAGGAAACGGGAGCACCCATCAGAAGCTCACGCAGACAAGGGGAGAAGATGCAAACTCCACGCAGATAGTCGCCCGAGGCTGGAATTGAACTCATGTCCCTGATGCTGTGATGGAACAGTGCGAACTACTGAGCCACTGTGCTAACCTGGAACCTACTGACTGCCTAATGCAAAGGGAATTCAGCCAAATCCAACTCTCACAGGATAAAATCCCATTGCTAGCAGCTGTGAGAGTACAATATCTTCAGAAGCAGAATCACATTTTGGACAATCTGTCAATTTTTCCTTTTGTCATGAGTTCCAATAATATCTGGACAAGTTTCTTTCAACGTGAAATTGCAGAGATTTTGTTTATTGTGTGTGTGTGTGTGTGTGTGTGTGTGTGTCAGTGTTTTTAGAAAGGGAAATATCGAATATTTATTTGCAATATCCAAGCAGTTTGCCATTCATCATTCCATCATAGTTTGAGTAACATTGCTCTGGATCATAAACGTGCTATTTGAGCAGATTAAAGAAACTAGCCTGTTTGTTCCTAAAACTGACCCTGACCCAGTCTGAGAGCGATATCATCGGCCATATCACCGACCTGGTTACATTTAACATTTGTTGTGAGCAGTGCAGGAGTGGGACTAGAAAAGGAAACAGTGACCCAAAAAGCCGGGGAACTATAGACCGGTGAGCCAGATGTCGGTGGTGGGTGAGTTGTTGGAGGGGATTCTGAGGGATAGCATTTACATACATTTGGGAAGTTCAGGGCTGATTGGGGTAGACAACGTGGCTTTCTGCATGGGAAATCATGTCTCATTAATTTGATTGCGTTTTATGAAGAGGTGACAAAGAAGATTGATGAAGCCAGTTTGGTAGATATTGTCTATATGGACCTCAGCAAGGTGTTCATAACATTCTGATTGGTAGGCAGGTTAATAAGGTTCGGTCACATGGGATACAGAAGAAGCTCGTCACAATTGGCTTGAAGGAAGAGGGATATTTTTCAGACTGGAGGTTTGTGAGCAGCAGTGTGCTGTAAGAATCAATACTGAGTTCACAAAACATTTCATCATTTATGTAAAGGATTTAGATGTGGATATTGGAGCCATAGTTAGTAAGTTTACAAGTTACATCAGAAAGGTGGTGTAGTAGATTATCTCAGAGTACAACGAGACCACAAATAGATGGGACAAAGGGTCAAGGAGTGACAGATAAAGTTTAATTTAGATAAATACGAGGTTACGCATTTTGGGAAGGCAAATCAGAGCAGAAATGATACACTTAATGGTAAGGGCCTGGTGAGTGTTGTGAAACAAATGGACATAGGGCTGCAGGTACATTGTTCCTTGAAAGTGGAATCGAATGCAGACAGTGCGGTGCAGAACACATTTTACACATTTGCCTTAATCAGTCAGAGCATTGAATGTAGGAGTTGTGGTGGCATGTTGTATCTGTACAGGATGTTGGTGAGGCCACTTTAAGAATACTGCATACAACTCAGTTTTCTGCAGAAAAGATTTACACGGATGTCCCAGGACTGGGGGTTTGAGCTTTAGGGAGAGGATGATTAGTTTGAGGTGTTTCCCCCTGGAGTGTTATTCTGAACAGCCATGTTCTGCTCCCCAGGATCCCAGATCAGGAGAGCATAGGTTGAAGGGGAGAGGACGAATAATTTAGAAGGGACCTGAAGATAAATGTTTCACACAGAGAGTGGTGTGTGTACAGAAAGTGCTGTCAGAGGAAGTGGTGAAGGCGATTACAATCGCACATTTAAAAGGTATCTGAAAGACGAGGGATATTGGCCAAATGCTGGCAAATGAGACTAAATCAGATTTGATATCTGATCGGAGTGAACAGATTGGACTAACGGGTCTGTTTCTACTCTGCATGACTCTGATTCTATAAGAGGGATGACGAAAAATTCTGAAAGTACCTTTCAAATCAGAATCCTCTTCACTGGAAGTCTATCATGCCTCTATGTTCACATTGATTGAAAGTTGCGTTAGTGAAATATTTGACAGAGAACTGAGTCATGGATAATGGGACACAGACAGGAAAGTGGGGCTGAGACCCCAACCTGATCAGCCACAATCTTAGTGCCTGGTGGAGAAGGATCAAAGTGTCTAATGACTCACTCCTGTCCCTCAATCCCGTGCTCCTGTGTTCCATTCAGCCCATTAAACCTGTTAGGCAGGAGCATTTAGAGGCTACTTACTTTTATAACCTGGTGCACAGAAACAGAGGAGATCATTCGGCCCTTCAAGACTGTCCCACACACTTTGAGGTGATTTGAGAAATGTAATTGTAAAACCCAGGCTGGGTATGAAAGAGGCCCCTCATCTCTCTTTACTGAGCTTCCCCTCTCTGAAACTTGTGCTCCATTTGTTGGTCATGTTGTAGACCCAAATTCATTATGAATACAGCCCCCATACCTCACACAGAGATGGCTCACAAAATCCTCTGGTCTCCCTAACGGCAACATTCAATAACAGAACATTCATGAAAATAACACCCACTAACTTTCCAATAACAGGATGGGAGAACATCAGACACAGGGTCAGGTCGTTCACTTCCCAAACCTGCCTTGCCCTTCACTAAGATCATGACTGATCTGCTCTTGGTCTCAAATCCTCTTTCATACCCAATTCTCCATTGCCCTCAACTCTCGGACAGGTCAATATCCATCTACCTCCTCTTCAAATACTTTCAGTCGTCGAGCTCCCCGAACACTCTTGAGAAGAGAAATCCTGACATTCAATCCCACCTGTTTGAAGAAAACCCTTGCTGCTCCTATACCATGGCTTATTGATATGAACAAAAGAGGTTGACACAAAGGGTCAGGTAAAAATGACTGGCCCTGATATCAAGGCTTCTGTTGACATCAAGGAGCTTAACAAATCTGAACTTAATCAGAGAAAACTCTCCAGTGTTTGGAATCAAACATGGCACAAAGGAAGATGTTCATCATCTCAGTCCTGGGTCACCTCTGTGGGAGATCCTCAGGGTAGCTTCCTCTTCACAAACACCTTCAGCTGCTTCATCAATGTCTCCCCGCCCCCACCCTCCTCACCATAAGATCCGAATTGGGGATGGTCACTGAGGATTCCACAATGTTCAGAATAATTTGATGCCCCCGTCAGCTCCTGAACTGGACTGTGTCCATATGCAGCAAGACATGGACTCCATTGAAGCTTGTGCTTTTAAAGAGTCCGTAAAATTCATATAAAGGACTGTCTGACACTGTACATTGCCCCAGTAAAATAAGAGATCATTCCGCACCTCACACTGGTTTCACAGGAATATGAGAAAGTCGTTCAGCCCATTGACAATATTGGAGAAGAACAGGGACAGCCCATTCAGTGCCTCCAACATATTACTCAGGAAGAGAAGGATTCTAGTGTGATGGGCCACACCAGAGCCCCTCGACAATATTTGAAGGTGGTAGCCTGGACTGTAATGTTTTCTTATTTTAAAGAAAATGTAAAGTGTCTGTTCCAGATGCAATGTGACTGGTCAAACAACTCGGTGTGAAGCAAAACACCATTTTCTTAAACACGATAGACAAAATAAAACCAAAGAAAGAGGAATTTAGAATAATGTAATTATATTGGACAAGTTAACAGAATAAGAGATCTAGGAACTATTGCTAATTAACTGTTTCAATAATGGAAAATCACATCAACACAGCCTTTGGCAAAAAAGGAATATTCAGACACTGAATGACACAAGTATTTCTCCAATTCAGGATTTAAAAACATCACCAAGAGAAAATTCATAGAGAGTAGCTGCCAGGTGACATTCACTAAAGCTTTCAACTCGGTGGAGCCCCCAATAATTTCTGATGTTACTGAGAAACCAAAACCCAGAAATCCTAATCGGTGAAAGCTGACCATACCCATTCCATCTGCATTAAAATAAACCTAAGGCCTCACTAGTTATTTACTCAAGTGGTCTTAAATAGCCAGCTTGGTAACGGTCATTCAACCTCTATCATAAAAGAAACCGGAACAAAATAACCTCTTAAAGCTGCAGCATCATCACACTAGTCAGCATATCGAGCTGGAACCAGGAACCAGGGGTAACCCAATCAGGCCCTTGGCCCTGTCAAATCAGACGAGGAAGAAGCCAGTCAGTCCCTTGAGCCACTTACACAGGAAAAGTAGGAGGCCATTCCCACCTCAATGCACTTACACAGGGGCAGAATGAGGTAATTGATACTGATTCCTGATGAATGACTTATGCCCGAAACGTCGATCCTCCTGCTGTGCTTTTCCAGCAAACCACTGTCTACTCTGATCTCCAGCATCAACAGTCCTCACTGTCTCCTAATTGATGCTCTAACATGGTGAACACGTGGAGCAGAGGCTGCACAGACAGACTACTCCACGTTGTTCCTCATTGCTCCGTCTGTCTTGATACACACGTGGGACTTTAACGTGGTTTTCTAGTGGTTAGGAGGGAAGTCATATGTCTTGTGTGAAATCACAAGAAGGCACCTTCCATCTCCTAGAAGACAGCCTGGTGTTCTCTATGTAGGGTGGGAGCTGATGGGAATAGCTACCTGTTTCAGAAGGAAGGTATTGTGGCTGCTGTTGGGGATTGTGAGCAACATGACGTTCAGTATGGGTTCGCATGCCGACTGCACAATAACATGGGGAGAGTTAATTTAGGTGTATAAACTATTAGGAAAGTCACGTTAGACTGATGAATGAACTCTCTAAGTTCAAATAATGCTGACCTTGTTCATGTTGATCTTGTCTAGTGCACGTCCTGTTCAGTGTAACCTGTATGCCTTAGTCTGTCCAAGTCTATTTCCACCCTATGATCTGTCTGGCCATGTTCACTATGATCTTCCTCCACTGCTCATAAATAAAGTGTTTTCCTGTACTGAGGTACACGCGACAATAAATCAAACCAATCAATCCTGGGTAAAGTATGGAATTTCTCACCCTGCCAATGTCTTTTTTGGAAATAAGTGATCGTTGCCACTCCTCGTGTTTAACATCACCGTTTCTTCGACTCTCACAGCTCTACTGATTAAACACTCAGCTTCTTCACGCTATCCTCACGATACCATCATGCGTGTCTGTCGTAAGGAGATCATTCCTTACAAAGGAGATCAAATCCGTAGAGAGTGTCCCAACCACGCTCTCAGCAAGGTCCTACAACAGCAGGAAAATGGCATTACTTATGTACTTGAATCATCTTACAATGAAGGACAGCATACCATTGACTGCACCCATTACTTACACAGGGTTTGATTCGGAGCAGTCAGCATAGACTTGTGAGTTGGAGATCATGCTCCCCAAATTTGTTAGTGTTCGTTGATGAAGTGACCAGGAAGGTTGATGATGGCCGAGCAGTAACCATAGTCTCTATGGATATCGGTAAGGCCTTTGATAAGGTTCCACATGGCAGGCTGCTCTGGAGAGTTACAGCACGTGAAATGCTGGGGAAACTGGCCAATTGGATGCACAGTTAGCTTGATGTTAGGAAGCGGAGGGTTTAGTGGAAGGATGCTTGTCAGACTGGAGGCTGGGTCCATTGCTGTTTGTTATCTATGATTTGGTTGAGAATGTACAAGGCATGATTAGTATGTTTGCAGATGACACTAAAATAAGTGGGAGCATGGATCAGTGAGGAAGTTTATCAGAAATTGCAGCAGGACTTTAATCAGGTGGGGAAGTGGGCCGAGAAATAGCAAATGGAATTTAATATAGATGCGTGAAGTCTTGCATTTTGGAAACTCAACCCAAGGTAGGAGATGCACGGTGAATGGGAGGGCCTTAAGGGGTGTGGTGGGCAGAGAGACCTTGGTGTTCAGTTTTGCGGTTCTCTGAGAGTGGAGTCACAGGTAGACAGGGCAGTGAAGAAGGCATTTGTCACACTAACCTTCATCAGGCCGGACATTGAGTATGGAAGTTGGGAATTTATGCTGCAGTTATACAGGACATTGGTAAGGCCGCACTTGGAGTATTCTGTTCAGGTTTTGTAACTTTGCAATTGGGAGCATTTTATGAAATTAGAAAGAGTGCACAATAAATTCCCATGGAAGTTGCAAGGACCCAATAGTCTGAGTTATAGGGAGAGGTAGACAAGCTATGGAGTGTAGTAGATTGAGGGGGACCTTATAGAGCTGCTTAAAATCATGAGGGGTATGGAGAGGATTAATGCTCTCAGTCTTTTTCCAAGGTGTAGAGAATCGAGGACGAGATGGGATCAGTTTAAGGTTAAAGGGGAAGGAATAAAAGGGAACCTGAGGGGTCACTTCTTTACACAGAGGCTGGTACGTGGATGAGCGGCCAGCAGATGTGGTTGAGATGGATACATTAACAACATTTCAAAAGCATTTGGATAAATATGTGGATAGGAAAGGACTGGAAGGATATGGGCCAACTGCAGGGAAATGGGGTTAGTGTGGATGGATATTTACAAGGTGGAGTCAAACCCCTTTGTTAATTAAAACCAAACAGCCAGAAAAGCTCGCCTCACCTCGTAATCTGTTAAAATATGCGCGACACAGATCTCCTACATTCCACTATTTAAACAAAAAAATCACAAATTAATTTCTTAACTTTAGTAGTGAACACTGAACAACGGCTGTTCACAAATACAAGCCCATCTTTTCTTAGCTACTTACTATCTGTTTCTAATTCTGTAAAAATATGCTGTTCTACCAACCCACATATTAAACATTACAATCTCAAAACCACACATTCTCTATCTTCCCCGCTGTGTTCACTCTTCCAGCTGATGATCTCCCTGGGTCACATTTTGTTTTACTGCAAGTAGGTTTGTCATGAACATGTATCTTTGATAGAGCGTATTTGAGATGGCCAGCTAGCACCCCTGCTCTGCAGCACTCTGCTGTTGGATGGCAGTAGCTCTCTCTCCAGTGTTCAAAATGCCGAGTTGATTTACTCCCCATGATACAATAATTCTCATAATGTGATTGCTTTCCATTTGTCCAAACAATAGTATTCTAATTCAGTTGGCTTCTGGTATCCTGAGCATTATTTCATCCCCAATACGTCATCCCCACCTGCTTCACTCTATGCTGTGTCCTCTTCAGGTGCTGTTTAGTTCACTCACCTACTCGGTCTCATCTCTCCCTCACCTTACATACATAATCCAAGTGTGAGATCTCTGACTTTGGTCCAGTCAATTTAGATTTAATTAAATTCAAAGGATTTCACTTCACGTACGAAGATTAATTCAAAGGAAGTAAAAGGAGTAGATTTATTTGGGACATCTTCGATGATAAGCAATTTAATGTGACACCTTTATCCCAATCATTTAGCCAATCCTGAAAGGACACTGTTAACATAGTCTTCAGTGTCTGATGCTAAATTTTCAATGCTCCCTGGGATTCAGGATGGGACGCCCTATGTTTGAAGTGCTGTATGCCTAAGCTATCCATGACTTCCTTAAACAGCTGAGGGGTAAAATGAGACCCTTGATCTGACAGAATCTCTCTACGGAGGCCACAGCGAGGAAAAAAAGCTACCAACTCCTCTACTTCACTTTTCACCTTAACACTTGGTAATGGAATTGCCTCTGGAAATCTGGGAGACGCATCCATTATGGTCAGTAAATATCGGTTTCCATTTTTACTTTAGAAAGGGGAGCTCCACAATTAATCATAACCCACGTGAAAGATTCTTCGAATGCAGGAATTGGCAACAAAGGTGCTAGTTTTATTACTGCCTGTGACTTACCCACCATTTGGCATGTATGACATGTAAAACAAAAATTAACCACGTCCTTGAGCATTCGAGGCCACTAGAAATGCTTCTGTACCTTAGCCTGAGCCTTCCGTATACCGAGGTAACCACCTGCAGTTAGTTTGTGTGTTACCCATAACACGGTATGCTACCAGTCAAACGATCTAGTGCATTTTGGCCCATTTCCCTTCTGCACTAACCTACCATTTTTCTCCACGTTCAGGTTTCCCTGCACCGTGACAACACACAGGGTGTCAGTTACCTGGACATCAACTCCTTTGTCGTTTTCTTTCGTTTTTCCTTCCTGCTGTAACTTATGACGGTGGGATGTTGTTACTACACAGTCTGGAAAATTCCTGGCTATATTTCTTTTAACTCTTCAGTTCCCTAGTTTTCATTTGACTTCTCCACCATAAGAGGTCTCTCCCACCTTGGATCCTATTAAACGGTTCACAAGAACAAACTGTATTCCTGGGACTGACACTCTGTCACTCACTCTCACTGTTACTTCCCCAATCCTGATTTGGCACTCCAATGTGATGTTTCTGTCCCCAACCTTAATTTCTGTCCCAATTCCACAAATTATCACGCTCTTGAGTAACATGTCAGAAAGAGTGAAAATCCTTCAATCTCTTGCTATTAGGGACTGAGAGAAAGTGAGGACTGTAAATGGTGGAGATCAGAGTTGAAAAGTGTGGGTCTGCAAAAGCACAGCAGATCAGACAGTATCTGGGAGGCAGGAGAGTTAACGTTTCAGGCACAAGTTCTTCATCAGATAAGTGAGGGGAAGGGGCTGAGAAATAAATAGGAGAGTGGGGGTGGAGCTGGATGGAAGGTAGCTTGCAAGCCGATAGGTAGATGCAGGTAGGGTGTGATGGTGATAGGTCGGGGAGGAGGGTGAAGTGGATCAGTGGTAGGACAGCTGCAACCCTCAAACTATACAGCATCAACATCGACTTCACCAATTTCCAAATCTCCCCTCCCACAACCTTATGCCAGGTCCAACCATTTAAATTAGCAGCACCCTCTTGAACCGTCTTAATTGTCCATCGTCCTTCCCAACTATTCACTCCATCCTCTCCTCCGACATATCACTATCACTCCAACCTACATCTGCCTATTGCCCTCCCAGTGACCCTCCCACCAGCCCAGCTCCTGTCCTCCTATTTATCTTTCAGCCCCCCTTGTCCCCTTGCCACATTCCTGACGATGGGTTTATACCTGATATGTAGATTGTCCTGTTCTTCAGAC
The DNA here is from genome assembly GCF_020745735.1 of Hemiscyllium ocellatum. Classification (NCBI taxonomy): domain Eukaryota; kingdom Metazoa; phylum Chordata; class Chondrichthyes; order Orectolobiformes; family Hemiscylliidae; genus Hemiscyllium; species Hemiscyllium ocellatum. Next base: position 9,772,051 of record NC_083421.1, on the reverse strand, counting down.
GCTGCCTGATGTATTGTGCTTTTCTGGCACCTCACTTCACAACTATTAGCGACAAAGCAGATCCCGTATCTCAGAAAATTATAATTTATCGTCCTTCCCCGCACCCCTCCCCACCTTCTGAATAAACTTTATCCACAGAGGCGAATTCTTCATAGAGCCCAGGCACTGTCTCTGTACCTAGGCTGTGAACTCTCCTTGGAGACTTGGGGTCTTCTTTAACAGTTTCATTAATGCCACTGGCTTAGCCTCTTTTACTACATCTTTTCCCAAAGTGTCTTCCTTTGGGAAAGGAAGCACGGTGTGTCCCAGCTTACTGCAGTGAAAGCTTCTTTTCCCAGTGCCTTTCTTAAACTATCGGCACTGTAATTGTATGTGTTTCACTCTCTAATAGTGAGAACACCATAGGCCTTTCACCTCCTTTCAACTCCCTTGGGCTTCTTCTTTCACCTCTAGTAAACTATTGTGCGCTACTGTTCGCTTTGTAGTGTGTGATCTCCCCTTCTCCCAGTTTCTATCCTTCACAGGATGAAAGTCCTCCCAGAAGCTAAATTTCACCTCATGCACCAATGCATATTTACCCGCCATTTCTGCCGCGCTTCTCACTTCTTGAAAATTTTATTCATTCACATGAATTTTTACCTTCTCTGGAAGTGAGTCTTTAAACTCCTCCAGCAGAATAATCTCCCTTTGAGCCTCACAGGTCTTATCCATTTTTAAGGCCAGTACCCATCAATCAAAATGACTGTGTTTATTTTTTTCAAACTCAACATAAGTCTGAACTGGTTCCGTCTCTATATTTCTGAACCTCTGCCTATATTCTTCTAGTACCAATTCATAACCAACCAAAATAACCAGTTTGATATCTGCATAATCTCTTGACCCCTCATCTGCAAATACCTCACTCCTGTGCCAACCAGCGTAGTCTGAATGAGCATTACCCACAAGTTCACTGGACACACCATCTGCTGAGCCATTTTGTTTTTCAAATGAAATAAAAACAGATATTGACATTTTTTCTCACCGAAATATGACAAGGTATTATCATAGCTGTATACATCCCTTCATCTCTATCCTGTTAATTTAACTTTCTTGTCTAACTCCCAACTTCCGAATTTCAAATTCTCTCTCTTTTCTTCTCTTTCCCTTTCCCTTTGTTCTATCTCTGTTTCCGTCTCTATTTTCACCTTCTAACTCCAGTTGCCATATTTGCAATTTAAGTTTTTTCTAACTCTACTGCAGTTGCCTGTTTCTCTGACACACCAAAGTGCTTGACCAACTCCGTTACAATTTCAGCTTTCCTTTTGTCCCTGGTGAAATCCAATTCCAAATTTTTTTCTAATTCTACAAACATTCCTTCTTCTGACTTTGTAAACTTCCTTGGCAAATTTGGGAAGCTCTTTAGTAATGTTCAAAAATAATTCTTTCACTTTTACTTCAACCAACCACAAGTTAAAAAATTTAAATGAATGTTTCCACCGGATTTTTTTTGAAGATCCAGGTCACTAATTGCAATGTATTGGAATCTGCTGGGACCTTTTGTACCACAAATCTGTTCAAGTCTGTCCAAGTCCCCAGAAAGGCCCCAAACTGTTATGACATCAATGTCGAACCCCTCTATTAATTAAACCAACACATCCAGAAAATTTGGGTAACAGAGAACTCCTAAATTCCACTAATTAACGAAAAATAACAATTTATATGTATGCAAGTTAGGTCACTGAGCACGAATATTTGTTTTCAGATGTTTCATCACCGTGATTAGGTGACATCATCAGTGAAGCGCTGGTGGTATGTCCCGTCTCTCTATTTATAGGTTTGTCTTTCTTAAGGTGGGTGATGTCATTCCCGGCTTTTTTATTACAAGGGAAGGTAGGTAGGATCCAAATTGATGCATGTGTTGATGAACTTCTGGTTAGAATGCCATTCCTCTGAGAACGTCCTTGCATGTCTTAGTATGTATGTGTGTTGTTCCAGTCAAAGTGATGCCCTTCTCTGTCTGTATTGTGGAATAGAGTGATAGTGGGTCATGTATTTTGGTGGCCAGTTGGTGTTCATGTATCCTGGTAACATGACAACAGGACCATTTCAATGGCAGAAAAATGATTTTGTATACATTGTTTAATCAATGTGTGTGTGCAGATATTTTTCATATGTGCACAACATATTCTAAATGCACAACGGAGACACAGTTATTGAAAAATGACGCACATGATGTATAAAATGTATAAAACATTATTTGATGCTCATCTAAAGTGATATGTTCCCCTTCTCTCAATGTTTCCTCCTTTTCTGGAATTCTCTACTCTAATTTCTCATTCTTATCAGGTTGTGTGTTATATATCCTTTCTTCTGGTGTCCCAACTTATTGCAGTTAATCCCCTTTCTATCGGGACTTCAATATACTGGCCTGCTCGGTTCGTTCCAAAGCTAGTGTCTGTCATATTATTGGAGATTAAAATTCTGGCATCAGACCCAGAATTTGAACATATTACTCTGTTGTAAATGCACTGTACAAAGGACCACAGCACACAGGAATTGCCAAAACATTGAGGGATGTACATCTATTTCTTTCAGCAATCTAGTTTACTCATTTTTCACATGTCCCATCTATATCCTCTCTCACATTTTCTCTTTGTATCTAGTCAAGAAATTTGCCAATTATTCTTTATGTCCCATCTCTCAAAACACCTTCTTTCGATTTATATCTATTGCTCATTTCTTGATGTAATGTGATTATAATTGAGCAATGTCACTACAAAGACATGAGGGAGGAGCTGACTAAAGTTAATTGGAAGGGGAGCCGAGCAGGGAAGACCACGGAGCTACAATGGCAGGAATTTATGTTGGATAATTCGGAGGATATCAGAAATTCTCCCAAAAAAGATGAAACATACTCATGGGAGGACAAGGCAGCCATGAGTGATAAGGCATCGTACCAAAAGAGAAAACATACAATGTGGTGAAGATGATTGGGAATCTAGAGAATTCATTGGCTCTGAAACTACACAACTCTGATATCACTGACACTGCAGAGCTCTTAATCATGAGCAGGGAGAGAAACAGAGGGAAACACATTCAATTTAAACACAGAAGATGGGATTACTCAAGGAAAAAGAATCAGATGAATTAAACGATTGAATAAAATCAGTTAAATGTTTTTACGGAATGTGTCAGATTGGAAACATGACCTCAGCAGAATGAGAATATGAAAATGCAAGTATTTCCACATCAGAAGCCAGAGTAGGTCACTGAGTACAGGGCTGATGGGTGAAAGGGTCTCGATGTGAACTTGGGGACAGACAGCAGAATTGCATTTCAGATATTGCAGCTCAAAACTTCGTATTCATGTTGTGCTGTAGACCACAGCAGCAGGAGAAGCAGAACACCATTCAACTACCATCTGTAATATCTTACCCAGGGATAATCTCCTCAGTCTGCGATTACAATCAACACGATCTGTGTATCAGTAATGACTGTGGGTGAACATGTCAGAGTCAGAACCACGTGAACCTAAACCTGCTTTTCTCATCAGAGAGTGGCGGGAGCTGGGCGGAAGTGAAGTCGGAGCGCAAAGCTGGTTGGAAAGGTAAATGATTGTTATATGAGTGGAACTGAATAAGCCACAGTTGAGGAGGGTGAAGACATGACTGCCCAGCTGGTTCAGTGTGCTACGTGCTTGATGTGGGAGGTCAACGACTCTGGTGTGTATGGCTCATATAAGTGTGGAAAGTGTGTGCACGTTCAACTCCTGACAGAGCATAATGCAGCGCTGATGAAAGAACTCGAGGACCTCAGGCTCATCCAGGAGACCGAGATTTTTCTGGACAAGACCTTCAGCGAGGTTATTGCACCAATCGTACCAGAAGAGAGCAGAAGAGAACAGACGATAAGGAAGGCAGAGAGGAGACGGACGCAAGAGACCGCGGGGGGAAGTGCCTGTCAGGAACAAGTTGAATCTTTTAGACACAGTAGAGACAGATGACACTGCCAGTCTGCGAGGCGGCCATGTCTGTCAATCAAATGTTGGTGTAGAGACAGAGTGGATGAGTTGGACATCGCACAGAGCAGTGGTAATAGGGGACTCCATAGTGAGAGGAACTGACCGGGGTTTTTGTGGCAGCAGACGGGACTTAAGCTGGGTGTGTTGCCTTCCTGGTGCTAGGGTTAAATACATCACAGACAGAGTGCAGGAAATCCTCAAGGACGAAGGTGAAGAGCTCGAGGTGGTGGTACGTGTCGGCACAAATGATGTTGGGAAGAAGAGGAGGAACATACTACAGCGGAACTTCGGAGAACTAGGAAGAAGGCTGAAAAGCAGGACGTCCAGGGTGGTTATCCCCGGTTTACTTCCAGTTCCTTGGGCTGGTGAGGCCAGAAACAGGGAGATAATGGACTTGAACGTATGGCTGGGGAATTGGTGCAGGAAGCAAGGATTTAAATTCTTGGATCACTGGGGTATGTTTTGTGGTAAGTATAGATTCTACAAGAGAGACGTTTGCACCTTAATAGGTTAGGGACCAGCATTCTGGCAGGCAGGTTTGCTACTATTACACCGCTACATTTAAACTAAGTAGCGGGGGGAGGAGGAGACAAACTGGCTGTTTAAGAAGGAAATTGGAGGGAAAGTTAGAACAAGGGAAGTCAAGAAAGACAACTGTATCCATGAGGCAGAAAACTCAGAAAGGGATCATGCTGTAAGATTGAGTGAAATAGGAGTTGATGGGAAGGGTGAGGGCAGTAACAAATTAAAAATGCTATACATGAATGCACGAAGCATTAGAAATAAGATGGATGAGCTTGAGGCTTTTTTGGAAATTGGCAGATACAATATTGTGGGGGTAACTGAGACGTGGCTTCAAGTGGACAGGGCCTGGGAAATGAATATTCAAGGCTACACGTGCTATCGTAAGGACAGACTGATGGGCAGAGGGGGTGGGGTGGCCATGTTGGTAAGGGATGATATTCAGTCTCTTGCGCGGGGGGACATAGAATCAGGGGATGTAGAGTCAGTGAAGATAGAGCTGCGAAATACTAAGGGTAAAAAGACCCTCTTGGCAGTTATCTACAGGCCCCCAAACAGTAGTCTGTTTGTCGGATGTAAGTTAATTCAGGAGCTGAAATTGGCCTGTCGCAAAGATGTTACTACAGTTGTTATGGGGGATTTCAACATGCAGGTAAACCGGGAGAATCAGGATGGTATTGGACGTCAAGAAAGAGACTTTGTGGAATGCCTCAGAGATGGATTCTTAGAACCGCTGGTGCTGTAGCCGACCTGGAAGAAGGCAATTCTGGATCTGGTATTGTGCAACGAACCAGAATTGGTCAGGGACCTCGAAGTGAAGGAGCCATTGGGAAGTAGTGACCATTATACAATAAGTTTCAATCTGCAATTTGAGAGGGAGAGGGTACAATCGGAAGTGACAATTTTTCAGTTGAATAAAGGGAACTATGGAGCTATGAGGGAGGAGCTGGCCAAAGTTCAATGGTGCAATACATTAGCAAGGATGACAGTGGAGGAACAATGGCAGATATTTCTGTGTATAATGCAGAAGTTGCAGGATCAGTTCATTCCAAAATGGAAGAAAGATCCTAGGAGGAGGCATGGGTGGCCGTGGCTGCCGGGCATGTTAAGAATCATATAAAGTTAAAAGAGAAAAGGTATAACATAGCCAAACGAAGGACTGGGAAACTTTTAAAGAACAACAGAGGATTTCTAAGAAGGAAATACACAGAGAAAAAATGAGGTACGAAGGTAAACCGGCCAATAATATAAAGGAGGATAGTAAAAGTTTTTTTTTAGGTATGAGAAAGGAAAAAAAAAATTAAGACTAAAATTGGGTCCTTGAATACAGAAACGGGGGAACAAAGAAATAACAGAGGAATTGAATTGGTACTTCAGATCTGTGTTCACTGGGGAAGACACAAGCAATCTCCCTGAGGTAACAGTGGCTGAAGGACCTGAACTGAAAGGAATTTATATTTGCCAGGAATTGGTGTTGGAAAGACTTAGGTCTGAACGTTGATAAGTCCCCTGGTTCTGAAGGTCTACATCCCAGGGTATTGAAGGAGGTGGCTCGAGAAATCGTGGATGCATTGGTGATTATTTTCAAGAGTTCGATAGATTCAGGATCAGTTCCTGCGGATGGGAGGGTGGCTAAAGTAATATCATTTTTTAAGAAAGATGGGAGAGAGAAAGCAGAAAATTATAGACCAGTTAGTCTGACCTCAGTGGTGCGAAAGATGCTGGAGTCTATTATAAAGGCAGAAATTACGACACATCTGGATAGTAGTAACAGGATAGGTCAGAGTCAGCATGGATTTATGAAGGGGAAATCATGCTTGACTAATCTTCTGGAAGTTTTTGAGGATGTAACTCTGAAGATGGACGAGGGAGATCCAGTAGATGTAGTGTACCTGAACTTTCAGAAAGCTTTTGATAAAGTCCCACATAGGAGGTTAGTGAGCAACATTAGGGCGCATTGTATTTGGGGCAAAGTGCTAACTTGGATTGAATGTTGGTTGGCTGATAGGAAACAAAGAGTAGTGAAAAACAGCTCCATTTCAGAATGGCAGGCAGTGACCAGTGGGGTACTGCAGGGATCAGTACTGGGACTGCAGCTTTTTACAATATATGTCAATGATATAGAACATGGTATTAGTAATAACATTAGCAAATTTGCTGATGATACTAAGCTGGGTGGCAGGGTGAAATGAGACGAGAATGTTAGGAGATTACAGGGTGACCTGGACAAGTTAGGTGGGTGGTCAGATGCATGGCAGATGCAGTTTAATGTGGATAGATGTATGGTTATCTACTTTGGTGGCAAGAACCGGAAGACAGATTACTACCTAAATGGAATCAATTTAGGTAAAGGGGCAGTATAGAAAGTCAATGAAGGTAAGCATGCAGGTACAGCAGGTAGTGAAGAAGGCTAATAGCATGCTGGCCTTCATAACAAGAGGGATTGAGAATTGAAGCAATGAGGTTCTTCTGCAGCGGTACAGGGCCCTGGTGAGACCATACCTAGAGTACTGTGTGCAATTCTGGTCTCCAAATTTGACGAAAGACATTCTGGCTATTGAGAGAATGCAGCGTAGGTTCACGAGGTTAATTCCTGGAATGGCGGGATTACCTTACACTGAAAGACTGGAGCGACTGGGCTTGTATACCCTTGAGTTTAGAAGACTGAGAGGGTATATGATTGAGACATATAAGATTAATAAAGAATTGGACACCCTGGAGGCAGGAAACATGTTTCCCCTGATGGGTGAGTGCCGAACCAAAGGACACAGCTTAAAAATATAGGATAGATCATTTAGGACAGAGATGAGGAGAAATTTCTTCACCCAGAGAGTGATGGCAGTGTGGAATGCTCTGCCCCAAAGGGCAGTGGAGGCCAAGTCTCTGGATTCAATTAAGAAAGAGTTGGATAGAGCTCTCAAGGATAGTGGAATCAAGGCTTATGGAGATAAGGCAGGAACAGGATACTCCTACTCCTGCACCTATTGTCTATTGTTTATTGTTACTAACCCATTATTGTTACTGCACTTGAGCAACTGATCTGATCAAAGCTCGCAGTCCTACCACATTCAGTCATAAATGGTGACGGACGATTAAACAAATGACTGGAGGAAAGGGATCCACAAACATCCCCATCCTAGATAATGGAACAGACCTACATATCAGTGTAAAAGGCAAGGATGTAATATCTGCGCCACCCTCAGCCAGAAGTGTTCAGTCGATGATCCACCTCACTCTCGCCATAATGCCCACAGTATCACAGATACTGTGTCTTTAATCAATCTGATTCGCTGCCCATGACATGAAGAAACAGCTGAACACAGTAGATGCGACAAAGGCAGTGGGCCCTGACCCCATTCCTGCAATAGGACTGAAGCCTTGTGCTGAACAACAAGCCGTGTGCCTGGGGAAGCTGTTTCATTCCAACTCCAACACTGACGTCTCCCTGGCAATGTGGAAAATTACTCAGCTATGTGCGGTTCCCTAAGAGGGGAATAATTACAATCTGACCAATTACCAATCCCTCGGGACAGTCACGATAGTCAAGTTGGTGGGAGTTCTTTTTGACAGAGCTGTCAAGCAGCACAGAAGTAACCAGCTCAGTGTTGTCTCTGATAGGTCCCCATGTAGAGATGGGGCTGTTGTGGAAATGTCATTGAATTACTAATCCAGACCAGGCTAATGCTCTGGCAGCGGGTGGAAGTTTAAAATAATTAATAAAATATTAAGATGCACAATCTGGTGTCAGTAATATGACCTTGAAGCCAATATCGATTGTAAACACGAATTTGCTTCCCCAATGGACTTTCAGGAAGTAAATCTCCCGTGCTTTCCTGGTCTGTCCTAAACGTGACTCCAGACACACAGCTATATGATAAACGTTTCAATGGTCTCTGAGTGGGCCAAGCAAGATAATCTATTGTTTCAAACTGCTCCGAGGTCGTAAAGGATAAAACCAGACAGAACACCCGGCACCTGCCTCGGTATCGGAAAAGGGAACGGTAAACACAATCCTGTCGATCCTGCAGAGACCTCCTGCCTAACATCTGAGAGTTTGTGAAAACTTTCCCACAGACTACACAGAAACACCGGTAAAGGAGGAGGTTGTAAAACACATTGAGCCTCACCCATTCTAGTTCATGTTCAAACATCTCCTCAATGCACTTTTCACACCATATGAATATATCCATTAATGTGAGTAACCTTGGGAAGCTATAACATAGGAAATGCAGTACTCCCTTTGGTCCATCGAGTTTGCTAGCCAATTCAATATAATGATGGCTGGCCCTTTATTTCCACACCGTACTCCTGCTCTCTCACCATCCCTTTACTGTCTCTAAATCCTTATTTATATGCAGTGTCTTGGCTACCAGGTGTGAGCGAATTCCCCAGGGTCACCAGTGCCTGAGTGCAGACATTTATTCTCATCTCAATGCAGAATGCCCTGCCTGTATCTAATACTTTAGCCCCTTGTTTTAGACATACCAGCCAGAGGAATTATCATTCCTGCTTCCAATCTGTCTCACCCTGTCAGACTGTTTTCTATGTTACTGAGATCTCCACTCATTTTCCTAAAGCCCATGGAATACAGGCCCAGTTGCCCCAAACACTGCTCCCACAACAAGCCTGTCATCCCAGAGATCAGTCTGGTCATCCTTCACTGCACTCCCACAATGTTAGGTTTGTCCTTCATTCGGTAAGGAGACCAAAACTGCACACAATACTGCACAATGTTCGAGATGGGGTCCCAACAAGTCCTGTACAGCTGCAGTAAGAAACCCTTACTCCTGGACTCAAATCCCCCTGAAACGAAGGTCAATGCACCAGTTACCTTCCTAACTACTTTCTGTTCCTGCAATATTGCTTTCAGTGACTGATGTACAGCGAGATCCAGATCCTTTTCAATGTTACAGCTCCCCCCTTGGAGGGTCTATATACACTGGGCAGCGTGACAGTGCCATTTGCAGTATTGATCTCTGGGTTGAGACCTCACTGTGCTGCAGGTACCTCGGTGGGCTGCTGAGAAGGAAACAACAAAAAGGAGCATACATCGCTTTGTAGATCAACATGGTTCAAACATAGGCTGCCAATCTCTGTTCCCACCAAAGGACACACTGTCACCTCTACCCACCTTGCTCTCCATCTGCCACGTATTTGCCCATTCACACCACTTGTCTCAGTCACCTTGGAGCTTTTTTTACAACCTCCTCGCCCAGTCACAATCCCACATCCTTTAGTGCTGTCAGCAGGCTGGGATTTGATTCCCGCAACTAAATGTTTAATGGGTATTGTGAACATCTGGGTCCCGAGCACCGATCCCTGCGATACCTCAGCAACCTTCCTCTGTTAATTTTATTTTTCTGATTCATTTATTTCGTGGATCTGGGTGTCACTGGCTGTGCCAGCATTTATTGCCTGTCCCTAGTTGCTCTTCAGCAGGTGGTGATGAGCTACCTTGTTGAATTGCTGCACAATGCCATTTAGGAGGGAATCCCAGGATTCAGACCCAGTGACAGTGAAGGGACGGTGATATTATTCCAAATCAGGATGGTGAATGGTTTGGAGGGGGACTTGAAGATAGTGGTGTTCCCATACATCTGCCACCCTTGTCCTTCTAGATAGACGTGGTCGTGAGTTGGGAAGATGGTCTCTGAGCATCTTTGGTGAATCATTTCAGTGCAGTTTCTAGATCGTAAAACACTGCTGCTGCTGAGCGTTGGTGGTGGAGCATTGTGGATGAAACGATGCTCAAACTCGCTGCTTTGTCCTGGATGGTATCAAGCTTCTTGAGTGTTGTTGGGTCTGCAATCATTCAGAAAAATTGGGAGTCTTCTATCACACTTCTGTCTTATGCATTGTAGATAATGGACAGGCTTTTGGAAGTCAGGATGTGAGTTACTCTCCGCAGTATTCCTAGCTTCTCACCTGCTCTTGTAGTTACTGTGTTTATGTGGCAAGTCCAGTTAGTTTCTGAGCAATGATTATACCCCAGGATTTTGATACTGGGGGATTCAGTGATGATAACATTGAATGCCAAGGGGCAGTGTTTAGATTGTATTTTAGTGGTGATGGTCACGGTCTGGCATTTGTGTGTCGTCAATATTATTTGCCACGTGTCAGCCTGGATACTGTCCAGAAATTGTCGCCTTTAGATATGGACTGTTTCAGTATCTGAGGAGCCACAAATGCTGCTGAATATTGTGCAATCATTGGCGAACATCCCCACTTCTGACATTATAACAGAGGGAAGCTCATTGATGAAGCAGCCCTGAAGGTATTTGGACCTAGGCCACTGTCCGAGGGATTCCTACAGACTTGTCTTGGAGCTGAGTTGATTGACCTTTATCAACCATAATAATCTTCCTACGTGTCAGGTATGATTCTAATCAGTTGGGAGTTTGCCCCTGATACCTTCTGATTCCAGTTTTGCTAAGGACCCTTGATGCCACACTTGGTCGAAGGCAGCCTTGTTTTTAAGGGCTGTCACTCTCACCCCACCTCTGGAATTCAGCTCTTTTGTCCATGTTTGAACCAAGGTAATGAGGTCAGGAGCTGCGTGGCCCTGGGGGAGCCCAAACTGGGTGTCATTGACCAGGTTATATCTGAGCATGTGCTGCTTGAAAGCACTGACACCTTCCATCACTTTACTGCTGATCGAGAGTGGACCGATGGGGTGGTAATTGGCCGGATTGGATTTGTTCTACTTTTTATGTATTGGAGATACTTGGGTAATATTCGACATAATCGGGTAAATGTCATTGTCATAACGGTATTGGAACAGCTTTGCTAGGGCAGTGACAAGTTCTGGAGCACAAGTTTACAAACTATTGCCAGAATGTTGTCGGCATGTGTACCCTTTGGAGTATCCAGTGTCTCCAACTGAATCTGGACATCACGTGGAGTGAATCAAATTGGTTAATGACTGGTAACTGAATCGCTGCGGACCACTGGAGGGGGCTGAGATGGATCATCCACTCAGCACTTCTGACTGAAGATTGTTGCGAATGCATCAGCCTTATCTTATACACTGAAGTGTTGGGCTCTTCCATCATGGAGGAAGGGGTTATTTGTGGAAACTCTTCTTCCAGTGAATTGTTTAATTGTTCCCCCACCTCCCCCCCCCCCACCCCAGCTTTTCTCGACCAGAAGTGGAAGGACTGCAGAACTTAGGTATGATCATTCCTGTGGGATCACTTAGCTCTGTCTATCACTTCCTGCTTATCCTGTTTTGTGCATACATTGTACTGTTTGGTAGCGTCACCAGGCAGACATCTCATTGTCAAGTGTGCCAAGTTCCTCTCCTTCCCTCCTGCACACTCCGTTGAACCAAGGTTGATCCTCTGGATTGATGGTAATTGTTGTGAGGGGGATATGCCAGGCCATGAGGGTGTGCAGGAGTACAATTCTCCTGCTATTGCTGACCCACAGCACCTTATGGAAACCCAGACTTGAGCTGCTAAATCTGTTTAAGTCTGTCTTATTTAGCACATGGATAGTGCCACTCAAAATGATGGAGGTTATTCTCAATGTGAAGGTGTGGTTAAAAAGTGCTTGGACGAGCACTTGGAATTGTCATAGCATTCCAGATTATGGGCCTGGTGTTGGAAACAGAGACCAATATAGATCGTGCTGTACTTCTGTTGGCACAGAGTCTATAGTCCTGTGAGTGTATGGTGTGGAAGGTCAATTATTGAGCAGCTGAAGTTGATCGGTTTCTAAAGAGTATATTCACAAGTGTTATAAGAGTGAACTTTAACAGCTTAGTAAATCATGTCAGTGTGAGAAGTATGATAAAATAAGTGCAGCTTCCTTACAATCTGAAAACCGAGAATGGGCAATGGGGAACAGGGAAATGGCAGAACTATTAAACCATTACTTCAGTTCTGTCTTCACAGAACATTCTAACAATACTAGGAAAACCAAGTCTGGCGTGGGAAAATGATATAGTACATGAAATATAGAACATAGTAATTAAATGGTTTAGAAGAAATTGATAGGACTGAAAATAATGGTCATAGACAATATTAACATAGATTTATGAAATGGGAATTATGATTGAGAAACAGACTGGGAGACAAATGAAAGAGAAGCAACGGAGGTCATACATTTGGATTTTCAGAAAAAACGTTGGTAAAGCAACAAGCCTAGTTTACAAAATTAAATCTTAGTGGATTGGGGCTAATATATGGACATGTTTCTAGAATGAGACAGCTGGCAGGAAACAGTGAATAGAAATAAACAGACTCGTCAAGCAACAGCCTGACATTGTCTGCAAGGTATGATTCTGTGAGTATGACTATGTCCCAGACACCCCATCACCTTCCCTGGATATCTCTTGTCTCACCAGCGGGACAGACATAGCAGAAATGGCGGCACATTGGAATACAGTTGGAAAGGAATTGCTCTGCAATTCCTCAATAGTGACTCTTTATCTCATGAAGTCTCATGGCGTCAGTGTACACATGGGAAAGGAAACCTCCTGCTGATTACCATGTAACAGCCTCTCTCAACTGATGAATCAGTACTCCTCCATGCTGAACAACACTTGGAGGAAACACTGACGGTGGTCAGGACGCAAAATGAACTCTGGGTGGGCGAGCTCAATGTCCACCACCAAGTGTGTGGTAAAGCGCCAAGCCTAGTTTGCAAAATTAAGTCTGAGTTGGATTGGGGCTAATATCTGGACATGTTGCTAGAATGGCACAGCTGGCAGGAAACAGTGAATAGAAATAAACAGACTCGTTAAGCAACAGCCTGACATTATCTGCAAGGTATGATTCGGTGATCATCTCGCCACATCATTTAAGCTCTTCTTCAAATCTTCTGTTATGCTGTGGATTAGAGAAGGACAATGATCTTTCAACAACACTGTATATGTCCCCTGAGACTGCTGTAACCTGGGTGGGAACCTTACAGCAAGCTGGTAAAGCATTGCTGCTGCTGTACAGGGTCTGAGTGAGATCACATCTGGTGTAGTGTGTAAAGATTTAATCTCCTCACTGAGGAAAGGATATTGTTACATTGGAATAGATGGTACTTTCAACTGATCCCTGTAATGAAGGTGCTAACCTATAAGGAAAGGATCATCAGGTTGAGTTTATAAGAATGAAAGATGATCATATTTTTACATCGAACACCAGAAGGCGTCAGTAATAGAAGCCAATTACACAACAAATGGAGGAATCCAGTCCACTTCTCCAGCTTGATACACAGGAACAGCAGAAGGGTATTCACGCCTTCGACCATTTTACAACAGGACAGGACAAGGTTATACAGCCCTGGAGCATGATATAAGGTTACAGGAGGAGGCCAATCAGCCCCTCAATTCAAAACACTGGACCCAGAGTTGGCCATGCTGCACCATTATCCTATTACACAGCAACAGGATCAGTCCATTCAGCCTCCTCCAGTCTGTAAGCCAGGAACTGGAAGAGGCCACACAGTGACCGGAGATTTTGAAAACAGGAGGTCATTCAGCCCCTCCGATCCTTTGTAGGGGAATTGGACAAGGATACAAAGTATCTGAGACGTTTTTTAATGAGAAAGTTGAAGGTAATTCAGTCACGCGTCTGTTGTATGGGAACAGGAGAAGACCAATCATTCCCTCAGTCCGATCTCAGGGATGCATGAGGAGACAATTCAGTATTTATAGCCTATGATGGAAGATTATGAGAAGATCCATCATCCCCTCAAAATGTTACACAGCAACAGGAAGATTCCGTTATCCCTCAATGCCCTAATACATCAACAGGAGGAGGTCATTCAGGTCATATAGATGAGAATATAGGAAAACCAGAAAGACGTCAGCCCATCGAGTTTGCACACCAGCAGGATGATGAGTCCGTTCAGCCACACATGTCTCTTACACAGCAATTGGAGCATATCCCTTAAAAACGTCTACCAGATAAACAGGAATTCAAAGAAAACGTAAATGTTTTCAAAAGGGAAGAACTTATGGTAACTATATACATTAGGGAGTAAAACGTAGCGATAAAACCATTGCAATTAATCCGTTGTTGAGGACGTTTGCAAAGTTAAACCACAATCCATCACAGTTTTACGAAGGATAAGCCGAGTATGAATTGTTTGCTTGAGTTACTTAAGGATGTGACAAACAAAGTGGATAGTAAGATTCCTGGAGATGGAATTTATCTAGTCTTCCTGAAGGCATTGGATATGTCGCTTCTCCAAAGAGAAAATGGTAAGATCAGACAACATGGATTTAGGAATAATTTATTAGCTTGGATGGAGGATTGGTTAACCAATAAAATGCAGTCAGATGGAATAAATGTGTCATTTTCTTTTGGCAAATGCAACTTGTGGGGTGCCATAGATTTCAGTTCTCATGCCTCATACATTTGAGTTCAATATTATTACTCGTTTGACGGGATGGAAAATACTATTTTCAGAGGTTCGAAATTACTTCGCAATGAAGATGGAAGAGATATAAAAATAAATATGGATAAGTTGGTCAAATGGGCCAAAATCTGGCAATGAAAATTAACTTGGAAAAATATGGGTTATTCAAGTTGGCCAGCGTAATAGAAAGGCAAATTATTATCTAAATGGAGAGAAACTTTGAAGTGCTTTGGAGCAGAAGGATACGGGTGTCCGCTTGCATATCACAGAAAACCTGTATTCGGGTACTGAAAGTAATGAGAAATGCAAGCATAATTTCAGTGTTTATTTGGAAAATGATAAAGTAGAAAGGTAGAGTGAGTTACTGCAGCTATGCAAGATATTCGCGAGGCTGCAACTGGAGTATAGTTTGGGTGCACTGACTTGTGGAAGGATGCATTTGCATTGGAGGCAATTCAAAGAGTTTCATTAGATTGATTCCAGAGATGAAACATTTGTCTAATGAAGAGAAATTGAGCAGTTCAGGCCAATATTCTCAAGTTTATAAGAATGAAAGGAGATCTCATTCAGATCTGTAAAATGGTGAGAGTGATTGACAGCGTAGATTTGAAGTGGATATTTTTTCATGTGGGGCAATCTATAGAAAGATAGCAGGGTTTTCAGATGGAGAGATGGCAGTAAAGTGGACAGAGGCCGCAATGACATCAGCCATGCTTGTATTCAATAGCGGAGCAGAGATGACATCAGCCATGTTTATATTCAATGGTGGAGCAGAGATTACATCAGTCATGCTTGTGTTCAATGGTAGAGCAGAGGTGACTTCAGCCATGATTGCATTCCATTGCAGAGCAGAGATGACATCAGCCATGATTGTATTCAATGGTGGAGCAGAGATGACATCAGCCATGTTTAAATTCAATGGCGGAGCAGAGATGACATCAGCCATGTTTGTATTCAATGGTGAAGCAGAGATAACATCAGCCATGATTGTATTCAATCGTGGAGCAGAGATGACATCAGCCATGTTTGTATTCAATGGCGGAGCAGAGATGACATCAGCCATGATTGTATTCCATGGTGAAGCAGAGATGTCATCAGAGATGTTTGTATTCAATGGCGGAGCAGAGATGACATCAGCCATGTTTGTATTCAGTGGTGGAGCAGAGATGACATCAGCCATGATTGTATTCAATGGCGGAGTAGAGATGACATCAGCCATGATTGTATTCAATGGCGGAACAGAGATGACATCAGCCATGTTTGTATTCAATGGCAGAACAGAGGTGACATCAGCCATGTTGATATTCAATGGCGTAGCAGGGTTGACATCAGCCATGATTGTATTCAATGGCGGAGCAGAGATGATATCAGCCATGTTTGTATTCAATGGCAGAGCAGAGATGACATCAGCCATGATTGTATTCAATGGCGGAGCAGAGATGACATCAGCCATGTTTGTATTCAATGGCGGAGCAGAGATGACAGCAGCCATGATTGTATTCAATCGTGGAGCAGAGATGACATCAGCCATGATTGTATTCAATCGTGGAGCAGAGATGACTTCAGCCATGATTTTTTTTCAATGGTGAAGCAGAGATGACATCAGCCATGTTTGTATTCAATGGTGAAGCAGAGATGACATCAGCCATGTTTGTATTCAATCGTGGAGCAGAGATGACATCAGCCATAATTGTATTCAATCGTGGAGCAGAGATGGCATCAGCCATGATTTTTTTCAATGGTGAAGCAGAGATGATATCAATGATCAGTGGGATGGAACAGATGTACTGATACTGAGTTTAGTGATGTCGCTGTGATAAGGAAGAGATTATATTATCATGAGAGTTTGGAGAGTCTGCAAATAGATACAGAGTGGTAAAAGCAATGAATAATCGTTTGGCAGGTGGAATATAACATGATATAATCTGTCATTTCACTTACAGGATTAATGGAAGGCAGTATGTTTCCGAAGTGGAGAGGGATTACAGGACTTAATGATACAGTGTACTGGAGGGTTTTCATACCCGTTCAGACAGGGGTGGTTTTGTTCCATCCCCGATCGTGTGCTCTTTGACACTCCAAGTGACCCCATTGCTCTCCGTACACAAGGAATATTTTGTTGTGGTTGGTCGGATTTGGGATTGCATTGATTGCTTCTCCATAGTTTTGCAGAAAGTAAGTCTCTCAAATATATTTCCCGTTTGATAAATTTCTGTTGCCTTTGTCTTGGTCCCATTACTTTCCGTTAAAGTACTGTCTCCATAACGTTTATTTGCTAATTGTATTCTACTCCCTTTTTCTCTCTCACCAGATTAAGCTTTCCTTGTATTGCTGAGAAGATTGTTTTTTTGTTTTGTTTGCTTCTGTGATGACATAACTGAAATATTTTCTGCATAGTTCTGCCATTTCCCTCTTCTCCATTCTCCATTCTTTGGTTTCAGACTATAACGAAGCTGCACGTTGATTTCCCTTAATTTTGCCATTGGCGTACTTTTTGAAATAGTTACAAGTTCCCTCTTATTACCTTATAGATTGTTCTGAAACCCATCAATTCCTGTCGTAAGCTTCTCAATGATTCACCTTGCACAACCATGCACTCATCAGAAATACAGCACCGTCTACATTAGTCCCACTTTTCTACACGAATATTATGACACTTCAAGAGGTCATCCAAGTACGTTGTAACAGATGTGAGGTTACCCCTGACAAGTCCCTCTTTGGTAGTGCATTCCAGACCTCAAAACCCTCTGGGTGAAAAATGATCCTCAAGTCCCCTCTAAATCTCGAACCCTTTACTTTAAGAATCTGCTCCCCCTTGTTCTTCTCCCTCTGACTAAAAGGAACAGCTGCTGTCTATCCAGCCTGTCCATATCCCTCATAATCTTTTCCTTCTGAATCACATCCCCCTCAGCCTTCTCTGCGCCAGGGTAAACAACCCGAGCTTACCCAGCCTCTCTCCATAGCTGATATGCTCCATCCCAGGGAACATCCTGGTGAATATCCTCTGCAACCCCCTCCAATGCAATGACATCCTTCCTGTAATGTGGTTCCCAGAGCTACACAAAGTATTCCATCTTGGCCAAACCAGTCACATTCAGGGATGTGTAGATAAGCTCCCTCTGAGCTCCCTAGTGTGCTGCCATTCACTGAGTACTCCCCTGTCTGCTTCCTTCTTCCAAAGTGCATCATGTCATATTTATCAGGGTTACATACCATCTGTCATTGATCTGTCCATTCCATCTACATCTTCCTGCAACATAAAACCTTCCTCCTCACTGCCATCCAACCGGTCATTCGTTGTATCAAACACAAACTTAGTTATCACACTCTCCCTACCCCTCGTCCATATTCGCTGATACATCACTTATGAATATTGCAAATCATATGGTTATAGATCACACAACACCAGGTTATAGCCCAACAGGTTTATTCAGAGGCACTAGCTTTCGAAGCGCTGCTTCTTCTTCAGGTGGTTGTGCGCTTTGAAATCTCGTGCGTCCAAATAAACCCGGTGTTGTGTAATTTTTAACTTTAGCCACCCTAGTCCATGACTGGCACCTCTGAATCACAAATAATAAGGGACACAACACTGCTCCCTGTCGTACACCATTGGACATCGGCCTCCAGTCACACAAACAGTTTTCTACCACCTCCCTCTGTCTCCTACCACTGAAGTTGATTTAGATGCAACTTGGCAAGTCACTAATGATTCCTACCTATTGCCTGGTTATTCTGTTCCACTTGACACACTTGCTAAATACCTGGAGAATCTCCCTAAACTTGCCTGCCAGCAGATTTCCATGCCCCGTATTAGTCAGTCCTCCCCGAGTGAAGAATTTTCTCCTTATCACAGTTTTAAATGGCCTGTCCCTTCTCCTGCCATTATTTGCCTTAAATGTAGAGTAGACAGCCAGAGAAACATCCTGTTTATTTCCACCTTGACATACGCTTAGTGAATTTTCTAAATTTCACTGCGATTACCTCTCATTCTTTGAAATCCTAGAGAACACAGGCCGAGTTTCTGCATCAGACTATCTCACCATCTGAGGGACGAATCTGGCAAATGTCTATTGCACGTCCTCTTTGGTCAGCATATTCTTTCTCAGATTAGGTCACCAAAATTGTACACAATACTCCAGGTACAGTCTCAAAAACCCTGTAAACTATCGTTCACGTACATGAGATAGGTGGAAACAAAGTAAAGGTTATGACTGGGTTGGTCGATGGGAGGAGTGAATCCAGTTGGGAGATGGAAGAAGGGCTGATCAGTGGAATGGAAGGGAGGAGGAGGGGCTGGTAATGTTTTTAGGGGATTGGAGGGGAGGTTATTTGAAATTGGAGAACTCAATTTTGAGTTCCCCGGGCTGTAGGCTGACCAGGCCGAGGATGAAGTGTTGTTATTCAAATTTGGGGTTTGTTTCATTGTGTCAATGGAGGAAGTCAAGGATCGCCAAGTTGGAAATGGCGTGGGAGTGGAAATTGAAATAGGCAGTGACTGGTTGATCAGCACAACCCTTATGGACCCAGCTGAGATGCTTGGCACAACATTCTCTTAGTGTACGCTTGGGATCGCTGATGTAGAGAATACCACATCGGGAGCACCAGTTACAGTAAACTGGGTTGTATCCCAACACCTGGCACATCTTCCACAAGGACCATTCCCTTCGTTAATCTTTGGTTCGTGCCACACTCCCCACCAAACCCTCCAATCCCCACTGACAACTGCCCTACAAACGGAAAAGATGCATCACCTGTTGGCACACAATCTCCCTCACCTCCATCCAGTGCCCCAAACAGACCCTCCAGGTGAACAGAGATTCAACTGCCTCCCTTCCAATCTAGTGTACTCCATCAAGTGCTTCCGATGTGGTCTTCTCTACATTGGAGAGATCAAACATAAACTAAGGACACATTTTCCCAAACATCACAGCCGGGCCCAAAGGGACCAACGTGAGCTCCCAGTCACCACCCATTTCAATTCCCCTTCCCCTGTTTCCCCCCTCACGAACATTTCCTTCTCTCTTCATCAGCAGGTCTCCCTACCCCCACCCCCAATCCTGAAGAACGGTTATACCGGAAAAATTGACTTCTCCACCTTCTGATGCTGCCTGGCTTGTTGTGTTCTCCAGCCTCCTATTTGTCTATTATTACACAGGACGATAAGGAGTCGAGTCAGCGCAACACGCTGGCTAGCAGCTACCACGAGTCACCCAATAATGAACCTCTTCCCTGGGATGAGGAGGAGAACATTCAACTCCCTCGAGACGCTGACACATGAAAAGGAAGAACCATTCAGCCCCTCCAAACTGTTACACTGAAATAGGAGGATGTCATTGATGCTGCAACATGACAAACCAATGAAGCAGAAATTGCACAGAGAGACTGGCCCAAGTTGTTCATCCTGGCTCCATTGCTATAGCTACATGTGAGTTACATTAATGTGGTTTGCTGATGGAGAGGAGCACAACCGATGGCTTGTCCCACGTCGCAAGGAGGCATCTGCCATCTCCGAGAAGACAAGCTCGTATTCGGCGCGGAGATCAGAAACTTTTGGGAATGGCCAACTCGATCAGAGTGTAGCTGCTGACATGTTTCTGAACAACATGTTGCTCAGTGCAGGATCTCAGTTCAACTGTTATTGAGATGGAGAGAGTTCATTCAGAAACTGCAGCGCTCTCACAAGCAACATGGAGTCTCCACAGAGAATGTAAACTCTCAGACAGTCATGGAGTTCAACTGCAGGGAGACAGGCCCTTTAGCCCAAATTTGTCTACGCCAGCCAAATGTCCATTCATGCTAACTCCATTTCCCTGCACTTGACCCATATCCTGCTAAACCTTTCCTATCAATGTATCTGTACACATATGAAAACATGTACTGAAGGAAAACTCATGTCATATTTCACGCTATCATTGTTTTGTTATGGGAATAATGAGTCCTGGTTCAAGACGCTCAAGTTTTATTGCAATCACTTTTTAATCTTTTGCAGCATTACAGATTAAACACTCATTTCCTTCACACTCTCCTCATGGTACCATCACTGCAGGGATTAGTCTGGTCAAACACCTTTACATTATCTCACTGTGGCAAGGAGATCATTCCTTATAATGGAGAGAAAATCTGTTCACAGTGCCCCACGTGCTGTCTCAATATCTCTCTATAACCGCAGGGAGGTGTCTTCACGCCTATATTTGAATCATTTTTCAATGAAGGACATTATACAATATCCTGTGCTGATTACTTGCTGCTCTGTATGAATTCTGTCAGTGACTCATGACCAAGGGCATTCAGCTCCTTTTCACCAAGAGCACTTCCCATCATTTCACCTTCTCATAAGTACAAAATGAAAAGGATGGTATGTTTTTCCAAATAATTTCTTTGCCTTGCGAAACGCGATACTTCCAACACAGCCACGCCAACAGCATCACCATTATTGCCACTGGAGATGTTTGGGGATGCTGAGGAGGTGATGGCCTGGCTGTATTATCTCCGGATTATTAATGCAGCGACCCAGGTAATGACCCAGAGCACAGATTCAATTCCCACCACAGCAAATATTGGAAGTTGAGTTCAATAAAATATCATGAATTAAGAAACAATGAAACGATTGTCAGAAAAACCTACCTGGCACACTGATGCCTTTCAAGGAATGAATTCTATCATCTTCACCTGATCTGGCTTACATGTGACTCTAGACCCATAGCAATGTTGTTAACTCTTGGCTGCCCTTTGAAATGTCCAAGCCCAACCACTCAGTTATATCACTCACTATAAAGTCTCAAAGAAATTAAACCAGACGGAACTAAGTATTGAATGCTTACACCCCACAGACTGCAGTGGTCAGGAAGGCAGCTCACCAACAGCTTCTCAATGACAACATAGAAAGGGAATTACATGCTGTCCAACGTCCCATTAATGAATTTAAAAGAAAGATGATTATTCTTAGGAAAGGGATACAAAGGGACATAACTCACTTCAAACTGTGACTTTGATGTATACTTTACATGGACAGTATTTTCGTTAATATGGCAACAGGAGAAAAAATAATAAAATTAATCTGGATTTTTATTTCCATTCCAGCTGGTCATTAACGATCCCTCTATTTGCTTCTTTCTCTCTATCTCTCTCTTTCGCTATCTGTTCAACTCCGTCCTTCACCCCTTCACAACAGACATCCCTGTCACCAACATCAGTCACACTATTTCCCAGTCGTGTGCTGTTCTGATGGATGGTCATTGGACTCGAAATGCCAACTCTATTTTCATCTCGATCCGAGGCTGCCAAATCTGCTCAGTTTCTCTGGCACTTACTATTTCTTCTGATCTCTCGCATCATTTTTTCCCCAAACTTTAGTGTTCTCATTATATAGGATGTCTGCATCGCTGCTAAGTGCACCGTTTGTTGATCTCACTAAATGCCCTTTAATGTGATGCCATTCCTTAAGGCAGTATAGAGCAAAACACATTGCTGTGGACCTGACGTCGTCCTTATCTAGACCAGATAATAATGTTAGATTTTTTTTACCAAAGGACATCATCGAAATATATAAACTTATTAACAAAATGCTAGTGGGGTTATATTAGTGAAATTCGCTTTTATTTCCAGTTCCTGTCATTTGAGTTTAAGTTCTCTCATCGTCTGAGATAGGATTTGAAACCCTGTCTTTAGTGTAGTAACCTGGACCACTGAATGACGTGACCAGCGACATTACTATTCTGACATAGTGTCCCTGACATGAAGTTACTTTAGAGACAAGAACAAGGTCATGATGGAAACATTGTAATGGAAAGAGTGATTAGAAGAGAGCTGGAACTATGAAGACTGAAATTTTCCAACGTATGTATAATGGCATATTTAGCAACTGAACACACGTCAAGCTGGGGAATGGAGATATCATGGAGCTGGTGGTGGGCCTGTTTGTTGATGGAGAGAATGTGAAGACATAAATCAATTCAGGGCAAATAGATACTTCCTGATTGTGAACAGCTTTGTTCTCAGATGTGTGTGAGGGCAGTGGGCAGTTTTGAAATTTGTGGTGATGAATGGATTTGCATTTGAAACTGAAGACAGTAGTTTACAACTTTGTCAAATACAGTTAACAGAAATATCACTGAAGTTCACCATGGCTTATGGGATTAATAAATAGATAGAGATGGGGAGGCTTACCAGGAACACCAACAATAGCAAGCATGGGATAGTAACCAGCCTGAATAATCAGCAGTACACCGTATATCCGAACTGGTAATCTGTTCCAATACCAGGAAACATAGGAAAGACCCAAGGATAAACTCCTGTCCATTGTTACAGCATTCCATCCTCGGGTTCTCAGATTCTGATCCCTTGTTGGAACATTCCAGTCTACTGTTCTCAGTTTCTGATCCATTGTTAGAACAGTCCAGTCTACTCTCAGATTCTGACCTCTCCTCTCCCCGTCTCTGCAACTGCTGATTCTTGTTAGTGTTGCAGGTGATGCATCTGCTGCTACAATGGGATAAATCACTGCAAGAAGCCCCTTACTAATAGAAGAGGGAAACCATCCAGCAACATCATTAGGATCCATGGAGACTGACGTCAATCACAGTCACTGAACAAACAGATCCAGTTAACCCCTTTCAGTATGGTACCTTCAGATCACAAATAACAACTGGACTTGATTGAATGTTGACATCACTGACTATTGGTCACATCTCCCATCACTAATTGCTCTTGTAAAGTTAGTTATGAGGTAGAGTGATGGATGTTTCCTTATCACCGGCTAGATGATTCTGCTGTGTTGTCCGTTTTCAAAGCTGTAACCACATGAACACTCCACCACCCCACCCCCCACACGGCCACCCACAAAATACGCGATCTATATGTAGTTAAAGTGCTGATCTCTCTTCAACTAGACCAGACTCCAGCCAATAGATTCTCACTGGGCATATTTTCCTTGACCATACACAGGAAGTGTGGATCTGTCTGGATTTTCCTCTCGTAGCTCTAATAAAACAATATTGAACCTTCAACGCATAACGCGATTCAACTTTCTTTTATGTAAACTCACAAACACTTGAATACACTTTATTGGCTTCAACGCAGTGAGACTTACATTTACTGAATTCAGTGCAAAGCCATATGTGGCATGTTGTCGCAAGATTGGTCCATTTATAAGGTTATGTAGTCCTTATTTTTTTACAGAGTGTCTAAATAAACCAAGATTCAAATGTGTCTGAACTCTGAAAGTTTCATTGGGATCGTTTTGTTTATATCTAACAGGTAATGCCTCAGCCAGAAGGCTTTTTTAGTATTTATAAGAAACTCGGACAATCAAGAGGACGTGGCCAACTCTCTAACTGGACAGGTCTGATTAGTTCTGGGGTTAGTTAAGTCAGGGTCATTGTTGGAACTGGACGCCCTCCTCCTCTTTCTGTCCTTCTGACCTTATAACCTGTCAGCCTTTGTGTCAGTTTTACTCTTGGTGCTAAGGGGTTTGCTCATTGGGATTGTTGCAAGTATTTTGGAACAGGATCCTTAAGTCTGGCTAGCCTGTCGTGTTTATATAGGATTACTTATTCAGGTATTCTATTTTTGGTTTCTTGTGTTTTATTCAGTAATTTGGTAAATAAATGTTATTTGTTTAAAACTCGGCAGTCTGACCAGCTAAATCACTCTGAGAAGATCCACACTACTCTAACTTTTAAGAAATAACAAAGTTACGGTCTGGGCTATCTGCTTAAAATGTCCTGTGGGGTCGGGCCTGTTCCGTAACAGAATGGGGGCTAATTACTGGATTTAGACAGCGAGTGGCAAGTATTAGTGTCTCCTATTTTGTGTGTTGATTTGGTGGGGACACAGAGATTCAGATCGCAATGATTCTTGCAGGAAACAAGAATGTTTTGGAGGTGGAAGAACTGACCTTGGGGTTTTTAATAGAATGCACATAAGCCCAAGCTGCAGGAATTAGTGGACAAGCTTGCATTGAAGCTACCTCCTAACGTGAGGAAAAATGAGATGATTGCAGCAGTAGCTCAGCATTCTAATTTGCTGGAAACTCCAGCAGGATCTATAGAGATGAGCAAACCTCAATTGCAAATGACGCAGCTTGAGTTAAAAGCAGAAATGAAGCAGTTTGAGTTATGGCTAAAATCAGAAGAGAAAGAAAAAGAATGAATAGGTTTAGCAGAGGAAATAAAAAACAATGAATGTGCTTAGCAGGAGAGAAAGAAAAATAGAGAGGGTTTGTGCTTCAGAGATAGACAAACCATGTTTTATAGACCAATTCATAATCATCAGCCACTTCAGTTTTAACTCTCTGCTCTTCCAAATGTGTTTGCACTATGTCAGGCAGTGAACCTTTAAACTCCTCCAAAGTAATTGTACCTCTCAGAGTATGGATTGATTGTATTTTTAAAGCTCTTCCCCAGCTATCAAAATTACTTTGTTTGATCCTTTGAAACTCAATATAGGTTTGACCAGGATCCCTCCTTACATTCCTGAAACGTTTCAAGAATATAAGAAGGGACACTGGTCAAACCTATATTGGGTTTGAAAAGATCAAACAAAGTAATTTTGATAGCTGGAAAAGAGCTTTAAAAATACAGTAAACCTACGATGCTCTGAGAGATACATTTAGTTTGGAGGAGTTCAAAGATTCATTGCCTGACATAGTGCATACACATTTAGAAGAGCAGAGAGTTAAAACGGCAAGACAGGCAGCTGAAGTGGCTGATGATTATGAATTGGTCCATAAAATATGGTTTGGCTTCTAGAATCAATTTCAGTTCATGAGGGATAGAAACTGGGGCAAAGAGAAATTTTTACTTGGGAGGGAAATGTAGATCGCAATGAAGATTGTCAGGATAACTTTGCACAGGCTAAAAAGGAAACACTTGAAGGAAACAAAGAAGTTAAAAAGCTCCAGTGTTTTCATTGCAATAAATTATGTCACATGAAAACACTGTGCTGGTGGGTTCAGGGAACAAAAATATAGATGCAGGAAAACAGGATAAGCTTGGAAGTTTTGTTGGAGTGGTAACAGAAAACACAGTGGATGCTAGAAAGCTGCATAACAGTGTCTAAGCTGACCAGAGGTTTGTTAAGGAGGTAGTGGCAGATCTGCTTGGAAAATATACCTGCAAATGGAAAGTTTAGTGGTATAGGGCTTGTAAAGAGGATGCAATATTAAGGCATACAGGATCCACTTAGTCTGTGATGCTGAAAGACCAGGAGATATATACTCCAGAAGGACTATTTCCAGAAAGGGTACTACTAAAGGGAATTCACCTTGAGACAAAAAGCATAATGATGTAATGTGTGGACAGAGTATCCAGAAACGTGTGGAGAAATTGTGGTATGAGTATTGGACAAACTCTCAGCTCCAGGAATACAATCTATCCTTGCAAAAAATACAGCTGATTCACCAATAGGAGTGCTGCTTACTCTGGTTGAAAAGCCAGTGGAGACACAGGCAAATGAAGCAATGAAGGAGTCTTATCCTGGAAGTTTGCTGAGTGTGGGTAAGGAAACCCAAATGTCACCAGTTGAAACAGGAGGTATCAAAAATGTAAAGATAAGGAAGCTGAAGTGGCATTTACAGAGACTTTGTTCCATCAGATAGTTGTAAAAACACTATTGAGCAAATAGGGCATCATGCAAATATTTTAGCTCATTTAAACTAATTGCTTTATAGCAGAAAGAAAAAAGGGTAAAGAAGTTTAATCAAAAAGCATATACGTTAGGAATTTTGAATGTATCCCTGAATGTTATTACATTAAAAATGATGTCCAAATGAGGAAACGGAGACTATCACATACTCAAGGAGATGATAATTGGGCAGACGTTCATCAAATCGTACTGCCAATTGGATACAGCAAAGAGGTAATGTGAATGGTGCATGAGCTACCACCGAGAAGTCATTTAGGAGTGAGGAAAACACAGACTGAAACACATTTTTACTGGCCTGGATTGCAACATGATGTAGTTAAGATTTGTCAGTCGTGTCACACATGGCAGAGAATTGGATAAAAACAAAAGTGATAATAAAACCTCCGCCTTTCTTTACTATTCCTGCATTTGAAGAATCTTTTACAAGATTCTTAATTGATTGGCTAAGCCCCCGAAATAAAACAAAACGTTGGGCACTAGTATTTGTTAACAATACTGGATGCATTGACTAGATTTCAACAGGCCATCCCAAGGTGCAGTATCACAGCTGAAGGAATTGCAAAGGAATTACTCTTTTTTTAAAAAAAAGACACGGACTATCAATAGAGATAGATTGCCGTCAAGGTTCAAACTTTGCATCTAATTTGTTCACTATGAAGTCTTAGGAATAAAGCAATTCAAATCGACTGCATGTCATCCATAATTGCAGGAAACACGGGAAAGGTGACATTAAACATGAAAGACCATGTTGAGGGCTTATGATCAGAATTATTCAGATCATTGGGATAAGGGAATTCCATTTGCGCTTTTTGTGATCAGGGATGCACCAAATTTACAGAGCAAATTCAATCGATTTGAATTATTTTTTGGGCATTAAGTGAGAGGACCATTAATATTGATTAAGGAGAAAATAGTAAATCAGAATTCAAAGGCCACACATTAGAACTAGCTCTCAAATTTTAGGGAATGATTAATAGTGCTGGGGAGTTGGCTAACAGTTAAAAGTATTGCAGCATTCAATAAAACAGGAAGCGGACAAGAACTCAAAAAATTGCAACTGTGCGATTGGTAGTAAGGTATTACTTTTACTTCCAGTTATAGGTGAACCTTGAAAATCCAGGTTGGTTGACCTTATCAAACACAACAGGTATTGAGTAAGGATACGTACTTGATAGGGACTCCAGAAAGTAAGAAATCTCACAGTGTATGTCATGTGAAAATGCTCAAAATGTACTTTGATAGGGAAGGAAAGCCAGAGGAGAAGTTGTGAATGATTATGGCATAGAAGGAAGATACAAGTTCAAAGGATTCTGAATTGGAAATTCCTCAAATTAAAGGGAACAATAAGCAACTTCTCTAAAATTGGGATAATTTATTGATTAACCTTCATGAGAAAATTGAAATGATCAGAAAGTTATTATTATCACATGTGGAGATATGCAGATAATAACTTGGACACACTTACCTAATTGTGCATAATGCAGCTATAGGATATGTTGTTACGAATAAGCAACATCCTTTCGGGCATAATCCTCTAAAGTTGACACAGGTTCAGAAGGAGATTGATCGAATGCCCTTAGACGACATAATCAACGTGCATTACTGTGACTTGATATCACCCATAGACATGCTGCCAAAGCCAAATGTTAGCCAACGATTATGTGTGGACTATTGTAACGTCAATGCAGTTAAAAAGATTGATGTATACCCAATTCCATGGTTGGAAGACTGCATTGAAAATGTGGAACAAGCAACTTACATTTGGTATGAAAAATGCGCCAGCCACATTTCATGGACTAACCAACAAGCTGCCAGATAATCCAACCTGTGGTGTACACTAATGACCTTGTGATATTTAGTGACTCATGGAAGGAACACGACAGCATCTATCGGACTTGCTTGATCGACTTCAGAAGGCAGGCTTGGTGGTAAACCTAGACAAAAGTGAATTTGCCAAAGCAAAAGTCACCTTCCTTGGCTATGCTATTGGACATAGATAAACGATGCCATGAGCTTGAAAAGTGAAGGTAGTTGGGGAATTTCCAATAGTGTTGACAAAAGGAGCAATTCCTGGGACTAAGTGGATTTTATCGAATGTCTGTGCCTTATTTTCGCAGTGTGACTGCTCCACTCACTGCATTGTTAAAGAAAGGCAAGAAGTGTCAGTGGACAGAGGACTGTCAGAAGGCATTTGACGGCATTTGAAATATGTGTTAACCACTACCCATGATCAGACACACCTGATTATGCAAAAAACATTCAAGGTGGATTTAAATGCAAATGATGTGGATATCGGTGTTGGGGTCTTGCAGGAAGATGACGAGAAAACAGAGAGACCTACTGGGTATTCCTCCAAAAAGTTGAATGTTCATTAGTAGAAATAGTCAACAGTTGAGAACGAGACAGTGAGCTTTGTGCTGGTACAACAACATTTTACTGTTTATATTACAAGTAACATATCAGAGACAACCATTTACACTGATCAAATCTCAATGAAGTATTTTGGAGAAATTTTAGGACGAAAATGCGAGACTGTGTAGCTGAAGCTTGTTGTTACAGCCATTCAATTTGGAAAATGTGCACGTGGCAGGTCTTGAAAACATGATTGCCAATGAATTGCTGAGAACTAAGTGACAACTGGAGGCACTCAGTGATGGAAGCACCACACACTGAATCTGGATGTAGTTGTGCATGTTTGCATGTTTAGAGTAAATGAATGTACGTGCGCATTGGAGAGTACAAACTACTATTTTTGGAGGTTTTGAAAACTGAATCCATTTTTGGATATTGAAGATTCAATTTTATATTGGGTGAGTTGTCACACAGGCGGTCTCTTTACAAGGTTATGTTATCTTTGAATGCTTTCAGAGAGCTCTAAATGGCCCAATGTTCCACAATGTCTCAATTTTGAATGAGTCTTTGAGGTTCTTTTCTTTTGGAACCGAACAGATAATGCCTCTGAAAGAAGGTTTTCAAGCCTTAAAAATAAACACAACTGTTGTAATCAAGGGATGCAGCGAGCTCTCCAATTGCAAATTTCAGTTCAGTTAGAGGGTTAGTTGAGTCAGGTTCTCTTTTGAAACTGGACGCACTCCCCCTCCTTCAGCCCACTGACTTCATAACATGTAAACTTTTTTTTGTAATGCTTACTCTTTGTGCTCAGGGGTTTGATTATTTTGATTGTTGTAAGTAATTTGGATCAGCATCAATAATTGTAGATTGCCTATCAGTTTCGGATAGGATGAATTATTTAGGTACAATATTTTCAGTTTGTTGTATTTCATACCTTATTTTTGTAAATAAATTCTGTTTATTTAAAAGTAGGCAGTCGGACCAGTTAACTCACTCTGGAAATATCTGCTGTACACTTACCTTCAACAAATGGCAACATTTTGGTCTGGGAAACGTGTTTTAGAATGTTTTGAGGAGTTGGCCCTGGTCCATAACAAGGTACAATAACCTTGATAATTAACAGTCATGAAGTAATGAGTCAGTGACAGAATGAATATGATAATGGCTATGAGACAGAAAGGGCTTCCGCCAGTAACTGAGGAGACCTGAGGGGAGTACAGTAATATCTCCCAGTCACGAGTATTCAGCCATCACTGTTTCTGACAAATGGACTGAAATCTACTGCAGAGCAAGATAACAGATGAATATTGTTACATGGAGTTCTGAACAACAGTGTGAATAGAACAGGACAATTATACATGTGTTGTGCAGAATTATATCATATATACAGACTGTTTAAACACAGGTTATACAGGTTGTTAAGATTGTTTATATCTGCACGGGATATTCAGAAATAAAAACAGACACAGATAACAAAATGTGTTGGGTTACTGTGGGCCACAGCAGAGGAACAATGAGGATCCAGCTCATACTGAGCTGGTACAGAGATGATGGACTGCATGGCAACCATCTTTGCTGAAATTATTCAGAAAAATGTAGTGAAAATGTTCAGAGACTGAGGAGACAAGATTAGACTTAAAACGCGCAGGCAATGTCATAATTAATATTTTATTCCTATTTGTCCATCAACCGTATGTGTCTCTAAAAGGTCCTTTGCATCAAA
The DNA here is from genome assembly GCF_020745735.1 of Hemiscyllium ocellatum. Taxonomy (NCBI): domain Eukaryota; kingdom Metazoa; phylum Chordata; class Chondrichthyes; order Orectolobiformes; family Hemiscylliidae; genus Hemiscyllium; species Hemiscyllium ocellatum. The sequence continues at coordinate 9,741,452 of NC_083421.1, read as the reverse complement.
ATCACTTTGATGAGATCTGCATTTATTTTCAGAACTTAAAGAAGAAACAGACTCCAGTGTAATCCATGCGTCACTGGCACAAGTGATGGGTACAGGAATGTAGCATATTGCCCAAATATAACCGGGGTCAACATCCACACTAATCACGAAAAAGCAAAATATTAGAGATAGTGGAAATCTGAAATACAAATGCAAAATGATGGAGAAATGCAACAAATGACGCAGGATCTGGGCAGAGACACAGAGTTAATGCATTAAGTCTTAGATGAATCTCTTCTGAACAAGTTATGTTGAACTCAAAATGAGTTAATTCCATTTTTCTGCTACGATACTGCCTGAACTGCTGGGTTTCTCTCCAGCTCTTTCAATTGCTGCAATGGCAGGAGACAGAGAGTAATGGTGGGCAGTTGCCTTTTGGACTGGATGCTTGTACCAAGCAGTGTTCCACAGAGGTTGGTTCTAGGTTTTCATTGTCATTTATGGTAAATGATTTGCGTGAGAATATCGAAGGCATGGTTCGTAAGTTTGTGGATGACACCAAAACTGGTGCCAGAGGGGACAGTGAAGAAAGCTTCCTAAGAATACAAAAGGATCTTGATGAAACAGGTCAATAGACTGACAAATAACAGATAGAGGTCAAGCTGGATGAATGTGAGGGTCAGACAATATCTTGTGTTTGCTGTTGTCTGATGCACTAGGAAAGGGATGATTTTAATCCCCATCTCCTGGGTTCAAAACATCGATATCATTCATGAACTTTGAGAGGCCTAACCGTCTCTACGGTTACCCTTTTGCTGTTAATGTTGTTGCACAATATCTTTGGATTATCCTTAACCTTATCTGTCCATACTATCTCATATCGCATTCTTGCTTTCCTGATTTTTCTCGAAATAATGCCATACACTCTTTATATTGACTAAGAGATTAAATTGAATAAAGTTGTCCATATATAAAGTATGGTTTCCTTTGATTCTGGAATAAAAGTTCAATAACTGTACTTGACCATTGCTCCTTAATGTTACAAGCATAACCCCTCACTTTAACTGGAACACAACGCCTCTCAACTCCAGTCGTCAGACTTTTGACCGCCTACCACCTGTCAGACATTGTTTTACCTGCCAACAGTCTACTCCAATCAAACTTGATGTGTCCTTGTCCCATGTCATTAACATTTATGGTACTCCAATTAAATAAAATAAAATGAAAGCCTTATTCTTTTCCATAACCATTATGAAACTAATAGAGTTATGATTGTAATACCCAAAATATTCCCTCGTTTACTTCAGTCACTTGCCCTGCCTCTTGCACAAAAGAAGGCATGGTTTTACTCCCTCTCTGTTAGAATCATCCACATATTGATGAAGTATGTTTTCGTGAACATATTTGACAAATTCTTCACCACCCAACCCTTCCTTACATTGAAATAAATGCAATTTTGTGCTTCAGAATTACAATGTACTCTTGACTCTCTCGTTTTCCTTTTCTAGTTGACGTGCTCTTCTCATATTCATAAACTTCTCTAACCATCCTACCATTTGTACAGCTACTTGGAATATCTCCCTTACCGTCTTTATCAATATAATGTCTCGCGACATAGAATGAGCAAATCTCCCTGCTAAGATGTTCGTTGCTTTACAGTTTAGGTTAGACCAATCCATTCTGAACATGTCATTTCTATTTTAAAATAGATTCCAATTTCCCCAAAAAGCTAAATCCGTCAACAACACAGTAGCTCTTCAGCTGTTGATTTTTCTCCTTTAACCCTTTGTTCCTTCCCAGCTGGGTTTGGCATTGGGAGTAAATCAGGAAGTATTGCTTTAAGGTTTTTTTTTAAAATATTCTACCTCACCTCTTAAGTTCACTCTGGACTGCTTTAATCTTTCCCTAAAAACACTCATGCCTGCCAATATCTACAATAATGTTTGGCTACTCAATCTCACCTTTAGCAACGTGCTTGAAATGTTTCGAAACATTCTTAATCCTCGCACACGGAAAGCAACAAACCCTCCTAAATTAATAGTCACTGACCCAGATTCTCCTGTTGATGCCCCAGATAGAAACGTCCACTGATGCAACAATTCTACAAAATCTTCTCAAACGCTGCTAAACATAAGAATAATTCCAACTGTCCAATAATTGATTGCTCTTCCATTTTCCTCAGAAAGACAACGCCCTTCTGCTGTTCTAAATGCTGAAAATCATTTTGATAGGAGAATAGCCACTGGAGACATTTGAACTACTTTCTTATCTTTCCTGACAGCCACACATCTATATGACTGATTTGCTGGATAACATTTTTTTCTAAATCTTCCAGCCATCCTCTCTGTCTCTTATATGTGACCTTAGTAATACTATCCGAAAACAGGACTTTTTATGACACGTTATGCTAACTTTCATTACCTACAGACAATAATGTTAAAATTGAAAAAAATATATATGCATATGCGTATCATACATAGAAAATTTATACAAAATCAACCATTTAGCTAATTAAATGAATAAAAATATTACACTTCAATAAACTCCGAGAAGAAAGTAGTCTCCCCGGAGCTCCACATTTCTCCAGAGCTGAAAATGTGTAGGAGTTTTCGGAAGGAAGGTATAACTCCTTATTTTTTTTAAAAAAGAAACTGATTAATTTTACAAAACAAAGAAAGCGTTCACCGTGTAATATAAAAAAAACATTTCAAACATAAATTGACTTTTTCCTTTTTTTTGTAAACCAGCCTTAAGAAGTTATTTTTAAAAATTGCGTTTGAAAGAAAACCGTGAGTTTGTTTTGCTTTTGTGCTTCTATTTAAAACAAAATAGAAAAAATAATGTTAAATTAATGAAATATAATATCGACTGCAAAAATATTTAACTACAGTAAATATTTAATTGCCTGCAATCCCAGGAGCAGCTGTAAGATCCATGCTGCTCTAAGAACATTTTTTGAAACTAATTTTGCAATATGAAGAAAATTGGGCGTCTGTTTTAATAAAGTGTTTCTAACTCAAGGTGAACTTGCCGATATGATTTGAACTCCTGTTGTGAGTCTATGTGTAGAATTTGTTTGAATCGCATCACTCCAGCTCTTACAAACAAAATTATGAATTTGTGCCTGTTGTAGACGGAAATTTTCTTCAGCTCTGCCTATTGCAGGGAATGACACAGTGAAAATTATCCAGGACCACGTAGAACACAAATGTTGCTGTGAAACCCACCAAAACCTGATTCAATACTAATTGCGTACAAGCTTAATTAATAAACTAACAGAGGCGTATAGTAAAGAAGGAGAATTCAGCTCCATGTCCAAAACAAATTTTGTGGCTCCCTCGTAAAAAATAACTCAACTGCATCACACTGTAAATTCACCAAAATAAGAATAACAAGTGAATGGAATTCTCAATGCTTTCCCTGTAAATAACATCTGAAGAACAGGAGAAAATCAACGCTTCGTTGTGAAATTCATAAACGACGATGATGAGAATGGGAGAGATGGAGTTTGGAGGGAATGATAAATAATTTTTTGGATGACAGTAAGATGAGCTGGTTGTTCACAATTAGGCGGAACGTGTGAGGGTACAGGATGGCATAAACTGGTTGTTCAGGTGGACAGATCAATCGCTAATGAAATTTAACACTGATACATTTCAGAAGCAAAAAAGACAAGAGTGTACTAAAAACTGAAGAGAGGCTGGATTTGCTTGATTTTACTTTTAAGCAAAGAAGGCTGAGAGGGGCTCCAGTTGAACTTGTTTAACAACATGGGGGGCCAAAAAAGGAAAACAAAGAATAGCTCTTCCCCTTCCTCGAAGGCTCACTAATAAGGAAATAATTCATCGAACTAAATTCATTGAAATAATACACTGTTTTTCCAGTCAGCTCGTCATTGTGCTCAAACATAGGGACATTTTCCTAATATGTTCCAAAGAGCAATATTTGCCCGTTCCTTGACATGCCGAGACCTATATAAAGACTTTAAAGGGACTTTCCTCGAGAGTCGGGCCTCCGTTTGCTGAGAGGTGCAAGGGAGGAGCGAACGACTTCTGGGAAGTCATATATTTGTGTGGTTGCGTTACCCGAAATTCTACTCGGGTAGTGTCTCCCACCCATCTCCTCCTCTAACCAAAACAAAACTTCTGTGCACCAGATTGGTAAAGTAGCGAGTTTATTTTTTATTCCTTATTTTTCAAAAGTCTCTTTGGGAGTTGAGAATAGTGGAAATGGAGGTGAGGGCAGTTGAATGTTCCTCCTGCAGAATGTGGGAAGTAAGGGTCACCACTACTGTCGCTGCTGACTACATCTGCGGGAAGTGCACCCAACTCCAGCTCATCAAAAACCGCGTTAGGGAACTGGAGCTGAAGGTGCATGAACTTTGGATCATTTGGGAGGCAGATGGAGTTATTGAGAGGAGTTACAGCGAGGTAGTCACTCCTCAGGTACAAGAAAAAGACAAATGCGTTAACAGTCAGGGGATAGAAAGGGAAATCAGTGCAGGAATCCCCTGTGGCTATTCAGCTCAACAATAAGTATACCATTTTGGATATTGTTGGGGCGTGGGAACGACATACCGGGGAATGCAGTGTAGCACAGGGCTCTGTCACAGAGTCTGTCCCTGCTGCTCAGAAGGGAAGGGGGAAGCGGAGTGGAGCAGTAGTCATTGGGGATTCCATAGTTAGGGGGACAGACAGGAGGTTCTGTGGGGACGAGAGAAACTTACGGTTGATTCTCAGGTGTCAGGGTTCGTGATGTCTCTGATCGTGTTTTGGGATCCAAAAAAGGGAGTAGGAGCAGCCCCAAGTCGTGGGCTACATAGGCGCCAAGACATAGATAGGAAGCGAGATGGGGATTTAAGGCAGAAATTCAGGGAGCTAGGATGGAAGCTTAGTGCTAGGACGAACAGAGTTGTTACCTCTGGTTTGTTGCCCATGCCACGTGCTAGTGAGGCGGGAAGAGGAGAGAGAGGAATTGAACACATGGCTACAGGAATGGTGTTGGAGGGAGGGTTTTGGATTCTTAGATAATTGAGGGTCTTTCTATGGTAAGTGGGACCTCTACAAGCAGGATGGTCGTCATCTGAACCAGAGGGGTACCAATATCCTGGGCGGGGTGGTTGGGTTGGTTGGGCCGGGTGTGAGCCACAGGGTGGTTGGGTGGCTCAACAATTGAACTCCCCCTCCCACTCCACCAAGGACATGCAGGTCCTTGGACTCCTCCATCTCCAGAACATAACAACACGACGCTTGGAGGAAGAGCGCCTCATATTCCGCCTGGAAACCCTCCAACCACAAGGGATGAACTCAGATTTCTCCAGTTTCCTCATTTCCCCTCCCCCCACCTTGTCTCAGTCGATTCCCTCGAACTCAGCACCGCCCTCCTAACCTGCAATCTTCTTCCTGACCTCTCCGTCCCCACCCCACTCCGGCCTATCACCCTCACCTTGACCTCCTTCCACCTATCACATCTCCATCGCCCCTCCCCCAAGTCCCTCCTCCCTACCTTTTATCTTAGCCTGCTGGACACACTTTCTTCATTCCTGATGAAGGGCTCATGCCCGAAACGTCGAATTTCCTGGTCATTGGATGCTGCCTGACCTGCTGCGCTTTTCCAGCAACACATTTTCAGCTCTGTATATGGATTTAATCAAGTCGTTCGATAAGGTTCTCCACAGTAGGCTATTGTACAAAATGTGGAGGAATGTGATTGTGGGAGTTTTACCAGTTTGGATCAGTAATTGGCTTGGTAAAAGAAGACAGAGTGTGGTGGTTGATGGGAAATGTTCACCCTGGAGTCCAGTTACTAGTAAGGGTCGGTGTTGGATCTACTGCTGTTCGCCAGTTTAATTAAAGACCTGGATGAGGGCGTAGAAAGTTGAGTTAGTCAATTTGCAGATGACACTAAGGTCAGTGGAGTTGTGGATAGTTACGAAGAATGTTTTAGTTTACAGAGAGACATAGATAAGCTGCAGAATTGGGCAGTGAGGTGGCAAATGGAGTTTAATGTGAACAAGTGTGAGGTACATTGCCTTGCTTCGAATAAACGGAATGCAAAGTAATGGACTAATGGTAAGATTCTTGGTCATGTAGATGAGTAGAGAGATCTCGGTGTCCAGGTACACAGTTGCTTGAAAGTTTCCACTTAGGTTGACAGTGTTGTTAAGAAGGCATACAGGGACCTCTATAAAAAGGATGGGCTACACCTGAACCTGAGGGGCACCAGTGTCCTTGGGGGGAGGTTTGCTAGTGCTCTTTGGGAGGGTTTAAACTAACTCCGCGGGGGCATGGGAACCAGGACTGTAGCTTTAGGGTACAGGACCTTGAGTGTAGGGAGGTTAGGAATAATGCAGCGATCTCTAAGGAGGGTGCCTGTAACCAGAAAGGAGGATTGAAGTGTGTATACTTCAATGCCAGAAGTATAAGGAATAAGGTAGGTGAACTTGCAGCGTGGGTTGGTACCTGGGACTTCGATGTTGTGGCCATTACAGAGACGTGGGTAGAACAGGGACAAGAATGGCTGTTGCACGTTCCAGGGTTCAAATGTTTTAGTAGGATCAGACATGGGGGTAAAAAAGGGGGAGGCGTGGCATTACTTGTCAAAGACAGTATCACAGCAGTGGAATGGACGATGGAAGAGGACTTGCCATCTGAGGTAGTTTGGGCTGAGGTTAGAAATAGGAAAGGTGAGGTCACCCTGTTAGGTGTTTTCTACAGGCCTCCTAATAGTCCTAGAGAAGTAGAGGAGAATATTGCGAGGATGATTCAGGAAAAGAGTGAAGGTAGCAGGGTGGTTGTTATGGGGGACTTTAACTTCCCAGATATTGACTGGGAGAGCTATAGCTCGAGTTCATTAGATGGGTCGGTGTTTGTACAATGTGTGCAGGAGGGTTTCCTGACACAATATGTCGACAGGCCAACAAGAGGGGAGGCTATATTGGATTTGGTTCTAGGTAATGAACCAGGCCAGGTGTTAGACTTGGAGGTAGGTGAGCACTTCGGGGACAGTGACCACAACTCGGTGACTTTTACTTTAGTGATGGAGAGGGATAATCGTGCGCCGCAGGGCAAGAGCTATAGCTGGGGGCAGGGAAATTATGATGCAGTGAGGCATGACTTAGGTTGTGTGGATTGGAAAAACAGGCTTCAAGAGAAGAACACTAATGAGATGTGGGGATTGTTCAAGGAGCAGCTACTGCGTGTCCTCGATAGGTATGTACCAGTCAGGCATGGTGTAAAGGGCCTTGTGAGGCAGCCGTGGTTTAGTAAGGAATTGGAGTCCCTTGTGAAAGGGAAGAAGGCGGCATATGTAAAGATGAGGCGTGAAGGTTCAGTAGGGGCGATTGAGAGTTATAAGGTAGCCAGGAAGGAGCTAAAGAGGGAGCTAAGAAAAGCGAGAAGGGGACATGAAAAGTCTTTAGCTGGTAGGATTAGGGAAAACCCAAAGGCTTTCTATAGGTATGTCAAGAATAAAAGGATGACTAGGGTAGGTATCGGTCCAGTCAAGGATAGTAGTGGGAAGTTGTGTGTGGAGGCGGAGGAGATTGGAGAGACATTAAATCAGTACTTTTCATCAGTATTCACTCAGGAACAGGACACTGTTGCTGATGTGAATATGGAATCACAAATAATTAGAATGGATGCCCTGGAAATATGCAGGGAAGAGGTTTTGGGAATATTGGAAAGGATGAATATAGATAAGTCTCCTGGGCCTGATGGCATTTACCCCAGGATCCTATGGGAAGCTAGGGAGGAGATAGCAGAGCCATTGGCCTGGATTTTTATGTCGTCATTGTCAACGGGAATAGTACCAGAGGACTGGAGGATAGCGAATGTGGTCCCATTGTTCAAGAAAGGGAGTAGGGATAGCCCTAGTAACTATAGGCCAGTGAGTCTGACTTCAGTGGTGGGCAAAGTCTTAGAGAGAATGGTAAGGGATAAGATTTATGAACATCTGGGTAGGAATAACGTGATCAGGGATAGCCAGCATGGTTTTGTGAAGGGCAGGTCGTGCCTCACAAACCTTATTGAGTTCTTTGAGAAGGTGACTAAGGAAGTGGATGAGGGTAAAGCAGTAGATGTTGTGTATATGGATTTTAGTAAGGCGTTCGATAAGGTTCCCCATGGTAGGCTAATGCTAAAACTTCGGAGGTATGGCATTGAGGATACATTAGAGGTTTGGATTAGGAATTGGCTGGCTGGAAGGAGACAGAGGGTAGTAGTTGATGGATTATGTTCATCTTGGAGCGCAGTTACTAGCGGTGTACCACAAGGATCTGTTTTGGGACCATTGCTTTTTGTTATCTTTATAAATGATCTAGAGGAAGGACTTGAAAGCTGGGTAAGCAAGTTTGCGGATGACACAAAAGTCGGTGGAGTTGTGGATAGTGAGGAAGGAAGTGGTAGGTTACAGCGGGATATAGATAAGTTGCAGAGCTGGGCGGAAATGTGGCAAATGGAATTCAATGTAGCTAAGTGCGAAGTCGTTCACTTTGGTAGGAATAACAAGATGATGGATTACTGGGCTAATGGTAGGCTACTTGGTAGTGTGGATGAGCAGAGGGATCTTGGTGTCTATGTACACAGATCTCTGAAAGTTGCCACCCAGGTAAATAGTGCTGTGAGGAAGGCATATGGTGTACTGGGCTTTATTGGCAGAGGAATTGAGTTCCGGAGTCCTGAGGTCATGTTGCAGTTGTATAAGACTCTGGTGCGGCCTCATCTGGAGTATTGTGTGCAGTTTTGGTCGCCATACTATAGGAAGGATGTGGAAGCTTTAGAACGAGTGCAGAGGAGGTTTACCAGGATGTTGCCTGGAATGGTAGGAAGATCGTATGAGGAAAGGCTGAGGCACTTGGGGCTGTTCTCATTGGAGAAGAGAAGGTTTAGGGGAGATCTGATAGAAGTGTATAAGATGATTAGGGGTTTAGATAGGGTAGATACTAAGAACCTTTTACCGCTAATGGAGTCAGGTGTTACTAGGGGACATAGCTTTAAATTAAGGGGTGGTAGGTATAGGACAGATGTTAGGGGTAGATTCTTCACACAGCGGGTTGTGAGTTCATGGAATGCCCTGCCCGTATCAGTGGTGAACTCTCCTTCTTTATGTTCATTTAAGCGGGCATTGGATAGGCATTTGGAAGTTATTGGGCTAGTATAGGTTAGGTAGGACTCGGTCGGCGCAACATCGAGGGCCGAAGGGCCTGTACTGCGCTGTATCCTTCTATGTTCTATGTTCTATGTTTTAGCTTTTATTAAAAGAGGGATCGAATTCCGGAACCATGGCGCTATATAACAGCTGTACAAAAACTCTGGTGTGGCCGTGCTTGGAGTATTGTGTACAGTTCTGGTCACTGCATTATAAGAAGGAAGTGGAAGCTTTGGAAAGCGTGCAGAGGAGATTTACTAGGATGTTGCCTGGTATGGAGGAAGGGCTGAGGAACATGAGGCTGTTTTCATTGGAGAGAAGAATGTTCAATGTTGACGTAATAGAGACATATAAAATAATCAGAGGGTTGGATAGGGAGAGCCTTTTTCCAAGTATGATGACGGCGAGCACGAGGGGGCATAGCTAGAAATTGAAGGGTGATACATATAGGACAGATGTCAGAGGTTGTTTCTTTACGTAGAGAGTAGTAAGGTTATAGAATGCTTTGCCTCCAATGGTAGTAGATTCGCTAACTTTAAGCACATTTAAGTCGTCATTGGACAACCATATCGACGTACATGGAATAGTGTAGGTTAGTTAGGCATCAGATTGGTACGACAGGTAGATACAACATCAAGGGCCGAAGGGACTGTACTGCACTGGTGGCATAGTGTAATGATAACCCTTTCTCTCAAATTCGGCAATAGTAAGGAACTGATCATTGATTTCAGTAAAAAAAAAGGAGGGGACCACGCACTCAACTACACTAACGGTTGAGGGAGGTGCAGGGCATCAACTCCTTCGGAGTGACGATAACTAGCAACCTACCCTGGACTTCTCACATAGGTCTGACCGTCGGGAAGGTTCAACAACGCCTCTGCTTTCTCACGTGACTCAGGAAATTCAGCATGCACTACTTCTACAGATGCACTATTGTCAGCAGACTGTCCAGGTGTGCAACGGCCTGGTACAGCAACACTCTGCCCAGGACCATCAAAAACTACAGAAGATTTTGTTCACAGCCCAGACTATGACGGACTCCAATCTCCCAACCTTTGACTCTATTTAAACGGCTCGTTGCCGCAGAAAGACTGCCGACTTCTATCCCAGATTACTGAGTGAAGAGAGAAAGGAAATAGCTGCGGCCTTAACAGATATGTTAGTAGCATCCTTGAACAGAACTGGCGTCCCGAAGAACTGGAAAATAGCTAATCCCCTTGTTTAAGAAGAGTACCATGAATAATCCAGTTAATTATAGACCAGTGAGCCTGTTATCAGGAGTATGGAAGCTGCTAGAGAAGACACTGAGGGATAGGATCTATTCTCATTTGGATGAATAAAGTCTTGTCAGTGGCAGTCAACATGTTTTATGCAGGGAAGGTCATGTCTTACCAACTTAATAGAATTTTTTGAGGAAGTGACAAAGTTAATTGATGAGGGAGGGGATGTGGATGTCATGTACATGGAGTTCAGGAAGGCATTTGATAAGTTTTTCCATGGTCAGCTTATGGGGAAAGTGAAGTCACATGGGGTCCAGGGTGTGCTTGCTATGTGGATAAAGAACTGGCTGGGCAACAAGAGACAGAGAGTAGTAGGGGAAGGGAGTTTCTCGAAATGGAGAACTGTGACCAGTGGTGTTCTATTTAAGATGTTTCTAGAAAGATACATGAATGGGCAGGGAACAAAAGGATGCAGACCCTTAGAAAGTAGGCGACAGGATTAGATAGAGGATTTGGATCGGCGCAGGCTTGGACCACCGAATAGCCTGTTCCTCTACTGGAATGTTTTTTTTTGTTCTAACATTACCAAAGACCCATCACATGCCTGTAAAGATCTCCCACAACCTCTTCCATCAAGCTAAAAGATACAGAAGCTTGAAAGCACAGAACCACAAGTTCAGGAACAGCTTCTTTATGCCTGTTATTAGACTGATGAATGGACTCTCTAATCTCAGATAATGCTGATCTTGTTCATGTTGATCTCGCCTAGTGCACGCCCTGCGCAGCGTAACCTATATGCCTCTCAGACATGTTATACAACCGTCGTTCTGTACATCCTTGCTTACTATGATCTGCCTGGATATCTTGCTACAGGTCAAAATAAATCCTCACCTCCCTCCTTCCAGCTCCCTCCAGTGCTCATGCCCAGCTCTCTCTGGTCCTCACCCCCGCTCCTCCAATTTCCCAACCCCAGCTCCCCGTGGTCTTTTCTCACTTATTCTTTCACACTGTCTGATTCCCTCTGTTTTCCTTCTCCCTGTCTTCTGCTTCTTTCCCTGAACCTATTATCGTCCCTTCTCCCTGCCCTTGTGACTGTCTATTTCCTTGTTTTGCTTCCTTTCTCTCTTAGACTTACTGCCAATCTGTTTGCCTCACTGTGTTCTCTCTCTCCTTCCTTACGTGTTTGTCTTTTTCTCCCTCGTTGTGATGGTGATGACTAATCTATTCGTTTGAAGAAGTTGATGACTCATTGGTTCGATGTTGGCAATGCAATTAACTCAACTGGGTTTTGGTATCGTGGACATAATTTAAATTTGTTGTCAAAACAGCGACCAGAATGGGGGTATCCATTTAACAGCCAATTCTTAACATCGAACTATTTTGGAACTGCCAATCTCCCAGTGCTCTGTATACTGGCCACTTAACGCATTCTATTGGCGTGTATAATGGCCTGACATGGTAACGTCTCTGCCCAGGACCATAACAAACTACAAACGATTGTGTGCGCAGCCCAGACCATCACGGAAGACAACCTTCCATCCATTTATACTTGTCATTGTCGCAGAAAGGCTGGCAACTCAAAGATCTCTCCCAAACCTGTAATGATCTCCTTCAACCTCTTCCAACAGGGAGGAGTTACAGAGGCTTGAAAACATGGACCAGCATGCTCAGGAACACTTCCTTCCCTACCATTATTAGACTGACGAATTGACATCTCTAACTTTTCAAATAATGTTAATCGTGCTAATGTCGATCTTGCTTTGCCCACCTCCTGTGAAGCTGTAACCATGTATGCCTCACTCTGTCGATGGACCCTATGATCTCTGTTTTCTTGTTTACTATCATATGCCTGCAATACAATAAAACAAATATATCCGTTGTACATTTGTCTAAAATAAATCAAATCAAATCAGATCAAACAGGTGGACTGCAGTGGCTCAAGGTCTTCTCAAGGGCAACTTGGAAAGTGAATAATGGCGGTCCAGTCAGAGATACCCATATCCCATTAACAAATATAAGAAAATGACCACACTCAGGGAAGATAGACAGAGGTATTAAATCGATTTAAGCATGATCTTAGATATATACAGGTATCCCTCGGTATCAGAAAGTAGAATGTTCGCAAGTTGATATGGTGTAAAGTGCAGTAGCACTAATTTGTATGGGGAAAAATCGGCTTTCTTCGTAGAAGTGAAAATCCTCTTTGGATTTCTTTTGGTTAGCGAAACAAAGTCCAAATGTAGGTCATTCGGAAAGGGAAGTGGTGAAAAGCCAACTTTTGAAAAGTGGGCGATATCTATATCTACGTGAGCATGATATTCAGGATAATGGGATAAGTGAAGAATAAATGAACTGAATCTCACATTTTATTTCCACCCCAGTTGATCATCATTCTCTTTGTTTGCTCTTTTTCTTCTATATCTCTCTTTCTCTATTGATTCCTCCTCCCCTTCAAAGCAGGCTTCCCTTTCAACGGTATTAATCACACTCTTTTCCATCTGCTTTCAGTTCAGGTAAGTTCCCCAGCACTTTCTGTTAGTTTCTTTACATTTCTTTGTATAATTCCAGATTTACAGCATCATCCTTTATTTGATTTCACCTTCAATTCTGTTATTTAGTGGGATGTTGGCATCTCTGCTGAGGGCAGCATTTGGTCCCATCACTAATTGCCCTGACTCTGAGGCCATTCGACAAGACAATGTAAAGTTAGGCACATTGTTATGGGTCTGAAATCTCACTTAACCCAGGCCGGGAAATAACGTTAGATTTCTTTACCGAAGGTGATCAATGACACAGGAAGGTTTCCAGACAAAATGTTGCTTTTATGATGTTTTTCATGAAATTCACTTTTATTCCAATGCTTATCATTTTTATTTATGTTCTGCCATCAGCTGTAGTAGGACTTGAAACAAATCACTTGAAACAATATCGTTCGTTTAATAATCTTTGCTCCTGAATTACATCCTGCGACATTCCTACGTTCATACATTGTCCTAATCATGAAGTAACGTCCGAGACAAGAACAATTTTATGACTGAAATATTTGTAATTGACAATGTGGCCAGAAGAGAGCTTGAGACATTCAGTCTGAATTTTATCAACGTGCAGCCAACAGTTTGTTCACCAACAGCACTGAGACAGAGATGAAGATTGGGGATATTATAGCTGGTAGTGGACAGGTGTGGTGACAGAGAGAACACGAGACATAAATCAGTTCAGGGCAAAAAGAGATCTCGAGGTTGTGCAAAGGTTTGTTCTCAGATGTTTGTGAGGGAGTGGTCTGCCATTCATAGGTAATGAATGGAGACTGCAATTGAAACTGTAGACAATAGTTTCTTTCTCTGACAAATATAGATAACAGAAATTGCCACAAAGTCCAAACTTGTTTATGGGATTAATGAATGGAGAGAGGTAGAGAACACCAACAATAACGAGAATAGGTGAGTAGCACACCCTCCACCCCGCCCAGAATAATCATCAGCACCGCTGATATCCGATATGATAGAAATTCCTAATAGGGGGAAATCTTGAAAAGACTCAAGGAAAATCTCCTTTCCATTGTTGTAATATTCCAGTCTGCTATTCCCAGATTCAGATCTGTCCTCTCTCTGTCTACACAGCTGTTGATCTCTGTTACTGTTGGAGCTGATGGATCTGCTACTACAGTGGGAGAGCACAGTGAATGAAGCCCCTCACCAATAGGAGAGGGAAACCCTCCAATGACACAGTTGCATTGCATGGAGACTGACATTAATCACAGTCACTGAGCAAACAGTCCCAGTTTTCAATACAGTACATCCAGTTTACAATATAACTGTACTGGACTACATGTTGCCATTGCTTGCTATTGGTCAAATCTCCCATCGCCAATTGCTCTAGTGAAGTCAGTTGTGAGGGAGAATGATGGATGTATCTTTTCGTAGGCTAGATGATCTTGCTCTGTTGTCCATTTACTATGCTGTAACCGTCTCTCCCAAATCCATCCACCCCCCAAAAGAATCACAGTCACGATGTTGTTACTGTGCTGATCTCCCCTCCACGGGAACAAACGCCAGCGAACATTCTGTCATTTAGCACAGCCACCCTGAACATAGACAGGAAGTGTGGACTTCTCTGAATGTCCCTCTCACTGCTCTAGTAAGGCAACTTTGGAACTTCCATAGGGAATATGCTTCAGTAATTAATTTATACAAATTGACAAACTTCTAAATGCAGTTTTTTTGCTGTAAAACAGTATTTGTTTTTACACATTTGGGCCTCACTCCAAAACCAAAGTGATAATTGCAATGAACATATTCATTAAGACTTATGAATAATGAGTCAGGTTCGAATGAACATGACATTGGCTGCGAGATAAGGCGGAATGGGGGCAGTGGCTGCGGAGACTGCATGGGGAATACAATGATATTCCCCAGTCATCATCACTCTTTCTGACAGATAGAATTAAATCTAATGCACAACAGGGAAACAGACAACATTTGGGAGATGTAATGATGAATGATAATGTGACCTGAACAGGATAATTTTAAATGTGATAAAATGAACAATATTTTAAATACACACCATTCAATCTTTGGGTATACAGATTAAGTAGAGTCACTGGACCTGAAACATTAATTTTGATTTCTCTTCACAGATACTGCCATCCCTGCTGAGTTGCCCTCTAAGTTCTTTTTTTTGTTTAAGTTTGATCATATTGTTCATATCAGACAGGATACTGACAATTAAAAGCAGAAACTCGTAACAAAATGTGAAGGGCAATGGGGACAATACAGGAGACTAACAGTAGAGATAGTCATTCCAAGCTGGAAGAGACAATGGGCTGAGTTTCCATCACTTTTGCTGTAAATAATTCTGCGATATGTAATCAAAGCCTTTGGAAAGTGGGTAGACAACCTAGTTCAATGAAGAATACAGACTGTTCCATCATCAATAATCTATTCCTAATATCTCATGAAATTATAACTGGCTCTGAAATGTCTTTTCAAACAAAGTGGAGTTCCTGAGATTTACAGGATATTCAGAAAAAAATATTCTTTCTTTCGTTTGAATCTTAAAGAAGGAACACATTTCGGCCGTAACACAGGTGTCCCAAACACACCAACTAGAATAGGAATCGGAAAGGACGACATTGTCCATATGTAACCAAATTCAGCATGCAAACCTGACAAGAAACATGAAATACAGTGATATGGAAACATGAAATACAAACAGAAAATGGTGGAGAAACGCAACAGATGAGGAAGTAACTGCAGAGAGAAACAGAGTTAATATATCGAATAAGATGTGACACTGTTCTGAAAAAAGTCATATTGGAATCAACGGTTAATTCTGTGTATCTCTGCTCAGGAGGTGCCAGACCTGCTGAGTTTCTGTCTATCTGTTTCTTTTTGGTTCTGAACTGTAACAAATTGACTGATCAGAACGATATAACCAAAGCTGCTATCTCTGTTGAATCTCGAGTAATTTGTTACGGACATTAAATGAGAAATTACAAACTTCCTATGTTTCATAGGGCTCTAAATATCGATGACGTATTGCATTTTGAGACAAAACCATTGTGAGACACTATCTTTTGCATAGGTACATCTTGGATATTCTGTGTCGTGGTCACCTAGTCTACCTTTAGTTTCCTCAATGTAGAGCAGACCACAATGTGAGCAGCGAATGTAGTAGAACGGATGGTGGGAAATGTTTGTAGGATGCTGCTTCATCTGGGAGGTATGTTTGGCCCTTGGATAGTGAAGAGGGAGGAGGAAAATGGGAAATATAACAACTCCAGCAGGGGAAAGTGAAGTGGACCTGTGTTGGGGGTGGGGGCGGGGAGGTGTTGGGCGAGAATAAAGAGCGGACCAGGGTGTCCTGGAGGAAATTGTCCTTCAGAAGGCGGAAAAGGGAGAGGATGCAAATATGTATCTGGTGGTGGCATCGCGCTGGAGGTGGGGGAATGCAGACTGATGATCTTCTGCATGTGAATGCCGGTGGGAGGGTAGGTAATGACAAGGGGAATTCTAATGCTGTTGCAGAAGGTAAGAAAGAGGCTGAGGGTAGAAGTGCAGGAGGTGTGTCGGAACTGGTCGGAACTGAACTGTCGATAACAGAGCTGGGGAATTCTCGGGTGAGGAAGAAGGTGGACATTTCAGAGGCCACATTTTTGAAGTTGACATCATCAGAAGCAATGCGGTGGAGATGGGGGAACTGGGGGAATGGAATGGAGTCTTTGCAGGAAACAGGGTGTGAGGATGTATACTCCAGGTAGCTGTGGGAGTCTGTGGGTTAATACTGGATATCAGTGACTGGTCTATCCTCAGAAATAGAAGCAGAGATGTTGAGGAAAGGATGGGAGAAGTCAGAGGTAGACCAGGTGAAAGTGAGGGAGGGGTGCAAATTGGAAACGATGAACTTTTCAATTGTGGACAAGAGAGAGGAGCAGCACCGTTGATATCATCTACGTATCGGAGAAAGTGTTGTGGATGGGGGTTGGAACAGAACTGGAACAAGGAATGGTCTACGTACCCCATGAAGGAACAGGTATAACTTGGGCCCACATGTGTATCCATGCACCCCCACTGTATGGCAGGAGCAGGCTGAAGCAATGGGTCTGCATGGGCAGTTCTGTTTGTGGATTTTCAGGAGGAGATATAAGCGAACTCGGCTATCAGAGGGACATCAGCTTCGGGACGGTTCGGTGGGGTGCGTGTGTGTGTTTTTGGTGGGGGGGGGGCGAGTCGGGGCGGAATCTCCAGATGAAATGTGGTCATGTTTAGTTAATAAAATAACCTGATGTGCCATGGCAGGGTTATGGGCCAGCAGGTGATATGTGGAGGTATCTGAGAGCTGGCACTCAGCCTCTGAAATGTAGAGGTGAGTCCACCAGACTACAGCAGCATCTCCCTTATCGGCACAGACTGAATAACATAGTCAGGGTTCGATCAAAGCATACAGCATACAACCTGGTCAGACGGTGATAGGTTGGATAGGGTGAGGGGGATACAGAGAATTTAAGACAACCAATCTCCCATGGAGCGTTCTCAATGAACAGATTGAGTTCAAGTAAATGCCAGATGAATGTGTCCAGGTGGAGGGAAAGTGTTGGAGATGGGCGAATGGTATATGGGATGGGAAGTGTACTCTTGCACAAATAAATGGACACCGAGAGAAGACGGTGGAAGAGGAGTTCAACATTATGTCGTGCCTGAAATTCGTTAAAGTGGGGGCACAGAGGGATAAAGCTGAGACCTTTTCCGAGTACAGAACATTCAGCATTAGAGCGTGGAAGCTTAGGAGGGATGGTGAATACACGACAGGAGGTGGGCTTGGGGGAGGGGATGGACTCAGATTGCAGGGCATGGGTGGGGTGACATCTTCCAAAGGCTTATAGACATCTCTAAGTTATTCCATCTTGTGGGCCTCGTATATCTGGTGAGCATGGCCAATGAGCTGGAGAATGAAGTAGAATTGGGGAATGGTGCAGCCTTGAACCAATGTGATGTGATGCTGTTAGACAGAGAAAATGTTGATCTCAGTGGCAACGGCACCGTACGACCAGTCCTCAGAAAGTAAATGATTGAAAATAATCGGAATCATTATCTTATTGTAAACTTCTGATTTCATTGGGGTGACACTCAACCAGCAAGGCCTTACTTTTCTGAGACTTTAGACCAAACTGTGAAAACTGAATGTATCTTGATGTTATTAATAAGACACTAGGAAAGGGCAGAGTTTATTTGTCATTCCCAATAGCTCTAGGGAAGGTGTCATTATTCATTGAGGAAATTACCAACACAGAATTTCCTCTGATTCCCGCTGACCGCAGTTTCCTGAGGGTCAATGATGCTACATGAGTCAAATGCTACTTTGATGGCACCTCAACTGACATTGGAAAATCAGTTAAAATGCTAAAGAGAAAAGGGGTAGAACACGGCATATTTGAACAATGTAGTCACTGATCTCGCAACGTTTAAGGACAAACAGATGCATGGACTTCTGATTCTGAGGAGAGGTGTTTCCTATTTGGAATGAGGTTGTTTGATGAAGCGCTGTGACAGAGAGACAGAAAAACGTTCCACTCTCTAAGGGGAAAAAAACACCCTATTCACGGTATATTACACAGTGACAGACATACACTATTGTCTGTTCCTATTGGGTATTGAACATCTCAATCTCAACATTCACTGATGACCAATAGCAACACTGAAGCCAGCAGCTCCCATCACCCCACTAGAAAGCTAAAAGGGTAAGGGATGGCCAGCGGAAGTGGGAGTAACTAGGGAACTGGTGTAACTTACAGTGGGAATGGCAGAAGAAAGATGTGAAGAGATATTATCAGTGCAAGAGTATGTGGCAACAGAAGGGGTAGTGCAAGGGAAGTAGGAGTGTAAAGAAAGAGTAGGAAGGGGAGGCAGAATGGCTAATGAAGTTTGAGTGACTGCGAAAAGTTTGTTTTTGGAAAAGTGTGGTTGGGTGAAATCCACCAATGTTCAGGAAAATTGGGATGTGATTCCATTGAAAATTAAGATTTGATGTACTTCATTTTCTATCATTTGATTCTTCAACAGATTGTACATTCACTCTGTAGTTTTGTAACTCCATCAAATGCAGTTGATGTGTTTTTTTTCTCTCTCTCCTGGTGTGTGTCTCAACATTTTTGAATTTTTTTTAACAGTATGTATTTGCTTCCAATTCAAGATAGACATGAGAATATGATTTGATCTCCTGCAGTTTGTACATAACATAGAATTTAATTGAATATTTATCCTCATCACATTAGCTGATTCAAGCAATGAGTCTGTGTCCATCCTGCAGATGAAATATTTCTTCAGTTCTGACTATTGTTACAAAGGACAGTGCCACACAAAAGGTTAATGTTCCAGTGCAAGGTGCCAAACCATAGTTCATCCTAAATTAGTTACAAGCTTTATGAATAAGACATGCTGAGGGACAGAGTGTAAAAGGTGAATTTAACTTTGTACTGAAAATGGTATTTGTAGCACCCTTATAATAGGTGTTACCTACATCACTCTGTAAATTCCCCAAATTAAGAACAACAAGAAACTGGAATTTTTAATTATTCCTTTGTAAATAACATGTGGAGAACAGGAAGGAAATCAAGGTTTGTTTGTGATATTCATAAATGATGATGGTGAGAATGTGGAAGATGGATGGAAGTGGAATGATAACTAATGTTGGGGATGACACAAAGATTAGCTGGGTGCTTCACAACGAGGAGGACATGGTTAGGCTACAGAACGATATAAACAGATGATTTCAATATCCAGATTTATGGCTGATGAAGTTTAACACTGATAAATGAGAGAGGATGCACATCTGAATTAACAAGACAAGTGAGAATTCAAACTTTGAAGGGCGATGGCTAAACTTGCTCCTTTTTTCTTTGCAGCAGGGAAGGTTGAGGAGGGAACCTTGTACAGGTGTACAAGAGAATAAAGGGTATGGAAAGGATGAACAGACAGCAGCTGTTTCCCTTACTCTAACGGTCAAAAACAAAAGGAAACATACTTAAAGTGAAAGACAGGGGATTGAGTGAGGATTTCTGGAGTCTGTATTGAACTGAGAGGGTGGCACAGACATAGAATATAAAGTTCCTATATGTGGAAACAGGCCCTTCGGCCCAAAAAATCGACACTGACCCTCCAAAGAGCAACCCACCCAAACACATTCCTCCTATATTTACCCCGACTAATGTACCTAACCTACATGTCTCTGAACACTTTGGGCAATTTAGCATGGCCAATTCACTTATCCTGCACATCTTTGGATTGGGGCGGAAATTGGAGTACCTACAGGAAACCCACGCGGATATGGGAGGATTGTGCAAAATCCATGCAGTCAGTCACCCAAAGCTGGAATCAAATCTGGGTCCCCAGCGCTCTAAGGCAGGCGTGCTAACCACTGAGCCACATTTCTGCCCCTAATAACATGTGTCTGGAATGCATTTCCTAGGCGGGTGATTCATCAAGTAATCTCACATACTTTAAAAAAAGCCTTTGGATATGCACTTGGTGATGCAGGCTCGCATTTTCATTCAATGATTCTATGTGGTGGCAGCCACAAACACTCAGATATATTCTGAATCAATAGCTAATGGCAGTTCCTAGTTTGTTCCATTGACTGTGTCAGTAAGTGAGCCTCCAGTGATGTGCTGGTGTTATCTCAAACTTTCTATTTAAATGTTTCAGTTACCTTGAGTTGGTAATGTAATTTCCGGTGTCGGTGATGTCATTTCCTGCCCTTTTTCTCAGAGGATGGTAGATGAAGTCAAAATTGATGTGTTTGTTGATGGAGTTCCGGTTGGAATGCCATGTTTCCAGGAATTCTTGTGCTTGTCCCTGTTTGGCCATTCCTAGGATGGAGATGCAGACCTAGTCAAAGTGGGGTACTTCCTTATCAGTACGTAAAACATTCATATTGGGATCATGTCTTTTGTAGCTAGTTGATGTTCATATATCCTGGAGACTAGTTTTCTGCTTGTTTTTCCGTTGTAGTGTTTGTTAAATTTCTTGCAAGGCTTATTGTTCCTGGAGCAGAACAGACAAAGATGTGAATTTATTGCGGTGCTCAAAAGTATGAGAAAAGTTGCAGAGTAGAAAAAGAATACTCTATTAGACATTATAGCATCACGGAATTCTAATTTCAAGTTTGTCAGTAAAAGAGCTAGAAGTGAAATAAGAAAAACATCTTTATTTAGAGATTTGCTACGAATTGGAATTGACCGGCTGGGAAAGTTGTGGATGAAGATTCAAAAGAGAACTGGATATATATTTGGAAATTATGAATTTAACGGGCAACAGAGAGAGGGCTGGCAAATGGGAGGTGCTTGGGAGATATTTTTGGAGCTGATGCATACATAATGGTCAATGGCTTCCTCCTGTACTTTACAGTTGTACTCAATCATGTGTCAGCTGTGAATAAAAGTCAATATCCAATTATTTCACTGTGTAAATGCTCGCAAATATCTGATTATTTGGTGCAGCATAAGCATTTAAGATGCAAGTATTGCAAGGTCAGCTTCATTATGAAGGCTAATTATTACTCAGAAAATGAATATTTTACATGTTGTATTCCTAAAACAAATATATCATTGCTTTGTCACAAAACTCTTTGGAAAGCTTTGACTTTTCACTGACACAATATTATGTTCGTTGCTTTTTTTTACTCTCCACGTTTCATATTAAACATCATTCATTCTAAAAATTGGAAGTTTTCAAATTATTATTCACTAAAATTTGATAACACAAACAATTTATTTAGTTTAATATTCACAGTCCATGGTGAATTATTGAAATTTTTAAATTGCTGGCAAATAGCTGAAGATCGTACATTTCAGTGAGAAATTAAACTGATTGTTTATATATAAATGTATAAGAATGCTAATTCTATTTGTATGTTCAGTCGTTTGCTCACTCTGAACATGTAATCATTCAGAAGCCAACCACTTTAAAAATATTGGAGTGGCAAAACATTGCTTTGAATCCTGACATTGAATTTATAATTCTGATCACCACAAGAGTTATGTTCTTTTTTCGATAAAATAAAATGTACATGCTTTATTTCTGTGGTAGAAAATCTTGACAGGAGTTTATATTTTAGTTCCATAAATACAGAATCAACAGAACTGATTGAAGAGATTCTAGTTCAGTTGAATGATTATCGTTCACATCTTATTTTTCCCAATTCATGAAATATAGCAAACATCCGACTATTGCAAACATCTGACTCAGTAAACTCACCACCTTGCAATGAGCTACGCTGAAAATTGCTTCCAATAGATCTGAAATCATTTACAGTGTTATTGGACCTCACAGCTGCCTGAGATACACAGAGACTCAGTCACCTGTTCCAAAATCTGTACATCGAGTTTCTAACCTGGTTCGGGGCAGTCAGTCAAACAAATAATTTGGAATCCACCTTGGGCAGAGGGAGAACCCGTCAACAGACTATCACTGGTCTCAGTGTAGGTACAAATGTTGTCCAAGTTATATACTAATGGCTGACCAGCAATCAAGTTTTAAAATTAATCTTCAGCCAGTGCCTGCCCAGAGAGCAGACGTGTTGACATGGAGAGCCAGAATCACACCATACAAATTACCTATGGTGATGAAATCTGACCTGCCTCCAAGACTCCATACACCTGCACCCCGGATGAGAGATGGGTGAAGACGTTAACAAGTTGACAATCTATTGCAGTGCCTTGTGCCTCACAAAGAAACCTCTAAATCCATATCCAATAAAAGGCATCTTCACATTCTCCAGTATCAAAATAAAATTGTACATCTCTGTGAATGGTCAGAGATTACTATTTGGGTCACACAGTAGAATGGATGTGAAGTAACCAGCAGCAAACGGCAATCCAAAAATCACATTAATAACTGAACTAGGCGGATTCCATCTGGTTTCGGTAACTACACATATTATACTGGCTTTCAGGTGACTGTAACAATACACACCATAACTGGAGGTTTTGACCTTACACCACTCCAAAGCTTCCTGATCTCTCACACATCACTCCCTCACACATTCAACAATTGATGACAATCCACAAGCTGGGTGAAACTGGAAACACAGAACAGTGCAGCACTGTACAGGCCCTTCGGCCTTTGACGTTCTGTCGACCTTTGATCCTACTCTAAGATCAAACTAACCTACATACCTTTCATTATACTGTCATTCATTTACCTATTCAATTATATATCCCTAATATAGTTGACTTTACTACAACTGTTGGCTGTTCATTGCACACACCCACCCCTCTGTGAAAGAACTCTATCTATGTGTGTCATCATCTTGAACACTCTTGTCAAGTCACGTTCCATCCTTCTTCGTTCCAATGAGAAAAACACCCTAGCTCCCTCAAATCTTCTTTGTAAGACATGCACTCCAGTCCAGGCGGCATCTTGATAAATCTCCTCAGCACCCTCACCAAAGCTTCCACATCTTTGCTATAACGAGGCAACCAGAACTGATTACAATATTCTAAGTGTGGTCTCACCAGGGCTCCACAGAGTTGCAGCATAACCTCGCAGCTGCTAAACTCAATCCCTCGGCTAATGAACACATCATACACCTTATTAACAACCTTATTAACCTGGGTAGCAATTTGTGGGAGCTATGTCATGAACCATATGATCCCCCTGTTCCTCCACAATGTAAGAATCCTGCTTTTAACCCTGTATTCTGCATTCAAATTCGATCTTTCAAAATGAATCGTACCCCACTTTCCATATTGAACACAATCTGCCACTTCGCAGCTGGGTATTGCATCCTGTCAATGTTCCTGTTGCAAACTACAACAGCCCTCCACTCTATCCACAGTTCCACCAACCTGTGTTACATCATCAAACTTACGAACCTACCCTTCCACTTCGTCATCCAAGTCACTTATCAACATCACAAACAGCAGAGGTCCCAGAACCGATCCTTACGGAACACCACTGCTCACCTAGTTCCACACTGAATATTTCCCATTTACCACACCCTCTGTATTCTATGGGTTAGCCACTTCTGTATCCAGACAGATGGGTCTCCCTGTATGCCATCCCTCCTTACATTCTGAATGAAACAACGACGGGGAAGTTTATCAAACACCTTGTTAAAATCCATGCACTCCGCATTCACTGCTCTACCTTCTTCAATGTGTTTAATCCCATCCTCAAATAATCCAATAATAGTTGTGAGGTATGACTTGCCCCTCATAAATCCATGCTGACTATTTCTAATCAAACCTTGTTTTTCAAGAATCCTCTCCAATAGTTTGCCCAATACTGAGGTAAGCCTGACTGGTTTGTCATTCTCAGGAAAATCCCTATTTCTTTGCCTGAACAAGGGATTACATTTGCCACCCTCCAATCAACTGACACTACTCCAATGGAGAGTGAAGGCACAAAGACCATCGACAAAGGCACAGAAATCTCTTCCCTCTCTTCCTGTAGTAACCTAGAGTGTTACCCGTCCGGCCGAGGGATTTATCTATCCTTATGTTTGTACTTCAAACAGTCTGTATTTCACCTCAACTTTTTACTCCCTGTCCAACAAAATGATTGAATGCTTTCCATTTCAGGGCTCTGTATAGTGCTGCCTTCCTGAGCAAGTATGGTTCCCAATATCCTGTGTATTATGGAATAGAAAACGTGGGAAGCTTTGACTCTGCTGCTCCTCAGATGCAGCCTGACTGCCTGTGCTTTTCCAGCGCCACATTTTTCGACCCTGATCACCAGTCCTCACTTTCTCCACCACTGAGAGCTGTCCCCTCTGCGCACTGAGCAGGGAAATAATCAGCAGAAATTCGTTCCATCTGGAGCTGACTGTTCAGTTCTGGAAAGTTGTATTTGATGAACACATTTACTAAAAACGAATTTCAAATTCAACAAATATTCATTCAGTCCCAGAGTTACAGTTTTGGTTCATGAATTGGACAGGTTGATAACGAACAGTGAATGACTGAAGAACTCCGAGGTACAGATATTCCAGGTGATATATTCCAAGTTGGATGTGTTTTACCTTGCTCCTGGTAATATTATCAGACAGACAGATATGATAAGGAAACGAGGGACGTGTGGAAGTGTGACATTTTTGCCATTACAGAGATGTGTTTGAGGGAGGTCGGGGCTAACAACTCAATATTCTGTGGTACCAGAACAAGATTCAGGACAGAAGAGAGGGTAAAAGGATGTGGTGTTGCCTTATTAATTATGGAGTTAGTTACTGGCTTAAGAAGGGGCGATATCTTGAAAGGATCTTCGAAAGAGGCTTGGTGGTTAGAGATCAGTATCAAACATATGACAGAAACAGTGCTAGGGATATATTATAGACCCCCAGATAAAGGAAAGTACGGATGCAGGTATATAACCAAGTTATTGAGGTGTGTAAAACAATAATAGGATAGTTATATTCAAGCATTTCAATTCCAAACATTCATTCGGTCAGTTATAAGTTTTTAAGACGGGCAGGAGTTTTGAAATTTATTCCAGAGAGCTTCTTATATCAACACAGAGCAGATACAACAATGGGCAGTGCAGTGCTGGGCCGCACTGTGGGGAAGGAAGACAGTCAACTGTTCCAGGCAAAAGTGGGAGAGCATTGTAGGACCAGTGAATGTGATATCACACATTTTGACTTTGCAAAGGAAAAGACCCCAAAAATGTTAGAAACGTAAGAGCTTTTTGCATTGGGGAGACAGATTTTATGGAAACAAATGACAGGATCTGGCCAAAGTGCAGTTGCTTCTGGGTGAAACTGTAGCAGAACAAGGTGGGGCGGGGGTTGGGGGAATCATTTGATTAAAATTGCATTGATGACAGTATCGGCCCAGCATGTTACACCGAAGATAAAATTTAGGAACACAAACCCAGAGAACCTCAGATGTCAACACAAATTCCGAACAGGATGAAAAGGGAAAGAGAAGCTTAAATCTGGTACCAAGTGAGCAGGTCAATGAAGGTCCTACAACAATATAGCAAGTGGAGGGCTAAACTTAAACAATCAGTGGAAGAGCAGAAGGAGGGGTGATAAAACATTAACGGGTAAGATTAGCAAGAATCCACAGTCATTTTGTTTTGGTTTATTAAGGGGAAGAGGATAACGCGAGAAAGAATGGGAGTATTAGAGACTAAGGGCACAGCCTGTTCACAGAGTCAGAGAATATGTTAAACACACCCTACAAATCGGTCTTCAGTTTGGAGAAGCAGTTCTTGGATTCAGGGAGAGTGACCGTTTGACCCTTGAGCAAATTGACAAAGGAGCTGAGGAAGAATTGGGAATTTTATGCAAGATGGAGTGGGTAAATCACCAGATTAAAGACCACCAAGTCTCACATCAGTGAGAGGGAAACAATTGTAGAAAATTCGGAGGACTGTTGAGGCTGGATCATTAAATATCTTCAAGGCTGAGACAGACAAATTTTTATACAAGTGTTACGGGGAAATCACAGGAAAGTGGAATGGGGAATTAACAAAATAAATGTAACCTAATCGAAGGAAAAGCAGACTCAGTAAGAGGATAGACATATTGTTGCCCCTACGTCTAATGGTGTTCTTTTCCAATAACCCTGCATTCACAAGAACATCAACCTCTCTCACTATGGAGTGAGACACAGTTTGGAATGCAATCGAGGGATTCAAGGACTTCATAAACGCAAAACAAATAGACATAAAGTACGAGAGGACTGCAATAACATGGATTGTCTGTTAGGGTGAGGATTGCATCGACACAATCACCACTACCAGAAGAAAGACGTCAGCAAGACATCCTCCAAGGCCAAGAGCAGACCTGCACTTTGGAGCAGGTAGACTGGGGCCAGGTGTCAAGGAGTGCTGAAGGCCTAAACACTACATCACTGTCGTTTCTCCTTCCTTCCCTGACCAAGATTAAATGTGGAGGGGCAGAGAGACATGCCGTTGTAGCAGAGTAAGCAGGAAGGCTTTGACATGAGAGGCTTCGGACAGCTCAGCTCAGCAAAATGTGCAGGGAAACTCAAATAATGTCCTTTTAACTGTATTGTTACAGCAGTCGAGATGGCATTTAGGACAGTTGCACGCTCCATCGTGTGAGATGTGGTAGCTCAGGGAGAATTCCACCGTCCCTGATGGCTACACGTGTGGGCACTGCACCCAGCTTCAGCTCCTGGGAGACCGTGTTAGGGAGCGAAGCTGGGCGGCAAGGTGGATCATGGGTTAGCACAGCTACCTCAGAGCACCAGTGACCAGGGTTCAAATCCTGCCTCTGGCAACTGTCTGTGTGGAGTTTGCACATTCTCCCCCTGTCTGCATTCGTTTCCTTTGGGTGCTGCGGTATCCTCCCACAGTCCAAAGATGTGCAGGTTAGGCGAATTGGTCATGCTTAATTACCCGTAGTGTTGCGTGTAGGGGAGTGGGTCTGGGTGGGCTGCTCTTCGGTGGGTCGGTGCAAACATGTTAGATCGAAGGGCCTGTTTACACACTGTAGGTAATCTAATCTAGGATGCACTCAGGGTCATCCGAGATACTGACACATTCATAGACACGCCCCTAGTTATGTTTCTTTAATGACTGCAATATTCCAGTCCAACGTTCATCGTCCTGAGTTCATTAGCCTTACCTGTCAGTCCTGTTGTATTTAAATAAACACAATTTACTCCAACATGCGTTCCTTGCTTCTTGTCATGTTCCAGTCAGAGAGTAGATGGGCGACCACCATGAATGGCAAAGGGAGTAGGCAGGGATTGCAGGAATTCCCCTGTGGTTATTACCCTCGGAAACTAGTACACCATTTTGGATTGTTGAGGGCGATATCCGTTCAGGGGAAAACAGCAGTTGCCAGGTTGGTGGTAGGACCACTGGCTCTTGGGCACAGCGGGAAAAGGGTAAAGGTAAACAGGGCGTTAAAGTTAAGATGGTCGATTGTTAATGGGATAGATCAGAGATTCTGTAGTTGCAAACGGGAATCCAAGATGGTGCGTTACCTCCTAGGTGCTAGGGTCCAGGATGTCTCCAAGTGGCTGAAGAACATTCTCAAGGGGGAGGGGGAGCAGAGGAAATAATTATGCACGTTGGCACAAATGATATCCGTAGAAATAGGGATGAGGTCCTGCAGCGTAATTACAGAGAGCTAGGAGAATCATTCTTTAAAAATACCTTGACAGTGATAATCTCCTGAGAGGGAGATTAACGTCAGAGACTTGCACTGGAGGGGATTCCAATATCTTGGCGGCCAGTTTTGTTCAGGTTACAAGGGAGGGTTTAAACTAGATTGGCAAGTGGTCATATCCGCAAGAGCAGGGAGGCAAGTGGAAGGAGATACAGTAATCAGAAATAGTAAGGTTAGGCTGGTAAACGACAGAGAGAAAGTAATGCATTTTGGATTAAGTTGCATCTGTTTCAATGCACGAGGGCTGACAGGGAAGGCCGATGAACTCAGGGTGTGAATACGTAGGTGGAACTGGGATATTATAGGCATTACAGAAATATGGCTAAGTGATGGAAAGGACTGACAGCTTAATGTGCTAGGGAACAGGTGCTTTAGGTGAGACAGAGATGGTGGAAGGAGGGGAGGGGGAGTTACATTTCTGATTAAGAGGAGTACCACATCAGTAATCAGAGATAAAATAACTGATGGATCACCCAATGAGGCTTTGTGGGTGGAGTTAAGAAATAGGAATGGAATGGTGAGGTGTTGGGGTTGTAATATAGGCCCCCAAAGAGACAACAGGAATGGGAGTAACAAATATGCAGGGAGAGAGGGGAGACCTGCAGGAGCAATAGGGTTATCATACTAGGGGATTTTAATTTTTCTAATACAGACTGGAACGGTCAGAGCATTAAGGGATTTGATGAGATAGAATCAGTTAAATGCATTAGGAAAGTTTCCTCAAGAAATATATAGAGTGTCGTACTCGGGAAGGGGTAAAACTCGAACCTTTCTTAGGAAATAGGGCTGGACAAGTGACTGAATTAATAGTGGAGGAGCACTTTGGGACCAGTAACCATAGTTCTATTAGTTTTCATATAGTTATGGAGAGGGACAGAATTGGTCCTCAGGTTCATGTTCGAACTTCGGGCGTGGCTCAGGTACAGGCAGCTGGGATCAAGGGAATCCCTGGAGATATATAAGAGATACAGGAGTTCACTGAAGAAAGAAATCAGTCGGGTGAAAAGGGGGCAAGAAAGACCCTTGGCTGAGAAGATTAGGATGAATCCAAAAAGGTACTTAAATATATTAAAAGAAAAAGCAATAACTGGAGAGAAAATAGGACCCATCTAAGACCAATCTGGACAAGTATGTGTGGAACTATAAGAGATGGGTGAAATCCTCAACGAATATTTCTACTCTATATTTACCGTGGAGAAAGACTTGATGACTTGAGAACTTGAGGAAGTTACTGGTGATATCTTAGGGACAATCCATGTCATAGTAGAATAGATTTGGACATACTAGAATGTTTGAAAGTGGATAAATCTCATGCTCCTTTCCCGATATATCCAAGAACACCTCAAGTGGCTCCAGAAGAATTTTCGGCGACCCTGGACTATAATGTTGATCATTACTGACCACAGTGGATGTCCCGGAAGACTGGAGGGGAGCAAATGCCATCCCCTTATTCAAGGAAAACTGCACAAAAAAAGCCTTGGAACTACAGATCAGTAGGTTTAACATCCGTGGTAGGTAAATTACTTGAGAAGGTTCTGAGGGATAAGATGTACATGCATTTAGAAAGACAGGCTTTGATTAGGAATAGTAAGTGTGGCTTTGTGCGAGAAAGTTTGTGCTTGACAATTTTCTTAATGTAATTGGATGAAGTGACCAGGAAGATTGACTTGGGTAGGGCAGTAGACGTCGAAACATGTGATGTTGGAAAAGCACAGCAGGTCAGGCAGCATTCGAAGGGCAAGAGAATCTATGTTTCGGACATAAGCCCTTTATCAGGAAAGTCCAATACGTCGATTGTCCCGTAGCCGTGATGCTGCCTGACCCACCGTGTTTTTCCAGTGCCACACTTTTCGAAACTAATCTCCAGCATCTGCAGAGCTCACTTTCTCCAAGATTTAGTCAATATAGATTTCAATTACCCCAGAACAGAATGAGGCCTTTCAACCCCTGGAGCCTGAAATATAATTACAGGAGGAGGCCAATAAACCCCTCGGGCCTATAAAACTGTAACCAGTTCATGCAGCACCAGTATCCAGTTACACAGCAACAGGATCAGTCTATTCAGTTACTTGAAATCAGTAACACAGGAAATGGAAGAGGCCACAAAGTGACTGGACTATGGAGTATACTGGAATAAAACAAGGCTACATAGTCCATCAGACCTTCCCTTCCATTCAGTAAGTCAGAGCTGATCTTCACTCGGCCACAATTTCTCTTTTATGCCCAATTCTTTGTAGCCCTCTACTCTCTGATGGGTCAAAGTCCACTGACACCCACTCACACCCCCCAAACATTTCAGTGATTTGGCCCCCCCAACTGTCTGATCCAAACCGTCACTACCCCCTGAGAGAAGGAAACACTCCCCACACATATACCTTGGCCTATTGAAATGGATAGAAGATATGAACATAGCGTAAAGTGACTGGCCCTGATATCATGGCAGTATTTGATTGAGCGAGATGTCAAGGAGACTGAACAAAATTTAACTTGATGGGAATCAGTTGTAAACTCCCCACTGGTTGAATCATTCAGAACACAATGGGGCTGGTGGACATCAATCCTCCCAGCCCCTGGATATCCCTGTGCACAATCCTCAGGGTAGCCTCTTCGGCATAAACATCTTCAGCTGCGTCATCAATGTCTTTCCCTCTGTCATACGATCAGGGGTGGGGATATTCTGTGAAGATTATACAATGTTCAGAACAATGAGTCACCTCCTAAGATACTCAGGTATCAAATCTGGACAACATTCAAGCTTATGCTGCTAATGTAAAGGTAACATGAATCAAAAGCACTGCTGGGCACTAAACATTTCCATGGTTAAAAGAAAGAGGAACTCCTTCAGCAATTCTAGCTGGTTTCACGGTAATATAAGAAAGCCATTCCACCCATCTGATCTGTTGTATGACAAGAGGCGCAATGCGTTCACTCACTCCTGCCTGTTGCACAAGAAGACAATTTAAAAAAAACAGTAGATGTTGGAATCCAAAATACACACGCAGGAAGCTGGAAGAACAAAATAAGCAAGGCAGCATCAAGACGTTGAGAAGTGAACGCCTTGGATATAACCATTCGTCAGGACTGTGGATGGGAGTAAGTGAGTCTATAGATAAAGTGGCGGGTGAGGGAGGACGAGGCAGAGTGAGGAGTTGGGGGATAAGTGAACGCAGATCAAGGGTATCAGCGGGTTGGTGATGGGATGGCTGAGTCCAGTTGCTAGGTAGCTGGACAAAAGCTTGCTCAGAGGAATGGAAGGGAGGGGAGGTTCTGGGAAGGGAGTCGGGAATTGGAAGGGAGGTTATTTGCAATTGGAGAATTCAATGTTGAGTCCCCGGGATGTAGGCTACACAGGAGACAGATGAGGTCTTGTTCTTCCAAATCATGGTTTGGTTCATTGTGGCAATGGACGAGGCCAAGGATGGCCATATTGGAAAGGAACTGGGAAAGAGAATTGAAATAGGAGTAATTTAGCAAGGATGACTGCTGCATTTTAAAACAGGCAACAACTTTATTCATAAAATTACAGAATGAAACACAAAGAACAGAATAAGGAATCACGACAGAATTCAACCTATTCAACTAGACTTAATTATGCTGTTCCGAGCGTACACAACTGTCCCAATAAGCAAACTCCCAATTAAAACGAGTACAAACGGAACATATACTTCCAGGTTGAAACTGAAGGTCAGAAAAGAGAGAGAGTTTCCACACAGCTCCCAGATGAACTTCCCAGTTCAAAACTCGACTGAAAACTGCTCAGCTCAATTCAGCTCAGCTAGTTCAGCTAAAAGAGCTCACCACTCTCCGTTCATTATATTGGTCACTTATAAAGCATGACCACTTTGGCCTGAAGTCTCATCTGTTTCCATATAAACAAAAGGCCTCTAAAAATCCTTTTCATCTCTGTACCAAACCAGACTGATAGGAGCTTGGCCCCGTTTTATTGTCCCTGAAACAAAAACCAAGGATAGAGTTTCCTTGGGCCAAGGAACAGCTTTTTGACAAATAAGGGACTTGCTTTGTGACATGTCTCCCCCCACCAAAAAAAAGACCCATCAATGCTAAAAAAAGGCTGCATTTTTAACCTTTGAAATCCAGTTAGTATTCTCAAAACAGACAGATACACTATGCTAACTGTAAACATTCAAACATGCACAAACCCTTTCAAATTCAGGCCGCGGTACACCCACCACCGAACACCTCCGTATCTCATTCGAGTCTCAATAACTCATCAGCTTTCACTCTTTCGCGACCATCCACATGCACAATTGTCAGATTGAATGGCTGCAACAAGAAGCTCCATCTAAACAATCTGGCATTTTTGTCCTTAGTTCTTCCCACAAATGTATTGTGATCAGTGTATACGATTGTCTCAGATGCATTGCTGGTAATATAAACACAATTATGGTGTAATGCCAACACTAACTTTAAAGTCTTTTTCTCCACCGTTGAACATTTCTGTTGATGAACGTTCGACTTCCCAGAATAATACCCGATGGGCCTTTCTATTCCCCTATCATCCTCCTGTAGGAACATCGGGCCAATACCCACATCACTGGTAACGATAGCCACCTTGAAAGGCTTCGCCTAATCTAGTGTAGTTCTTCTGGGAGCAGTGTTTACACAGTCTTTAGATTGTAAAATGCCTTTTGACAGTCCTCTGTCCACGGAGAGTTCTTGCCCTTGACAATTTGGTGAGTGGAGCTGCCGCACTGCTTAAAGTTTGGCACAAACTTTCGGTAAAATCCAGTCAATCCCATGAACTGTAGTACTGCAAATTTCTTTTTGTCGACGGTGTGAAACAT
Organism: Hemiscyllium ocellatum; assembly: GCF_020745735.1. Classification (NCBI taxonomy): domain Eukaryota; kingdom Metazoa; phylum Chordata; class Chondrichthyes; order Orectolobiformes; family Hemiscylliidae; genus Hemiscyllium; species Hemiscyllium ocellatum. The sequence continues at coordinate 9,708,661 of NC_083421.1, read as the reverse complement.
TCCCCAACTACTTTCGTTTTCGTATCTCATGGGGCCATTTGTCCATGTTCAATAACGTGACTTGGGCTTTCTCAAATTCACTTTTAGCTAAGTTTACCACCAAGCCTGCCTTCTGAAGTTAATCGCACAAGTCCGATAAATGCTGTAAATGTTCCTTCCATGAGTGACTAAAAACCACCTGGTCATCAATGTAGACTACACAGTTGAGTAATCAGGCAATGACCTTATTATCGGTCTCTGAAATGTGGCTGGATCATATAAAATGCCACAATTTGAACTGATATAGTCCACTTGGCGTTATGAAAGCCGAAATTGCCTTTGCTTTTTCTGACAGAGGTCGGTGCCAGTAGCCTCTGAGCAAATCCAACTTAGAAATGTAAGTAGCTTCTCCCACTTTTTCGACACAGTTCTCCAAACATGGAATTGGATCTGCATCAGTCTTTGTAGCGGCATTGACTTTGTGATAGTCCACACATGACCGTTGGGTACCATCTGGCTTTGGTACCATGACTATATGTGAACTTCAGTCATTGTAACTCACTTCGATTATGACATATTGGAGTGTGCGCTCTATCTCCTTCTGAACCTGTGCCAATTTTGGAGAGTCATGCCCATAAGGATGTTGCTTAATCAGAACAGCATCTCCTGTGTCTACATCATGCACAATTATGTTCGTACTTACCAGTTTATTGCCGCATATCTCTCCACAAGATAGTAAAAACTCTTTCAGGTCACTTTTCTTTTCTTGTGTAAGGTAACTCAATAATTTATCCCAATATTTGACAAATTCCTCATTCTCCAATTTGATTTGAGGAATGTCCAATTCAGAATCCTCTGAACTTGGTTCTTCCTTCTGTGCTGTAATCATTAACATCTTCTCCTCTTCCTTTCCTTTCCTATCAAAATACCTTTTGAAAATATTCACACGACACACTCCGTGAGATCGCATCCTGTCTCGAGTCCGTATCAAATAGTTCACCTCATTCAATTTCTTCCCAATTTGATAAGCTACGCCAAAACTTGCTTTTCAAGGTTCAACTGTTACTGGAAGTAACACCAATACTTTACTCCCAATTGCAAAATTGCCAATTTATAATTTCTGATTCACTTCCTTTTTCTTTGTATGCTGCGATACTTTTAAATGCTGTCTACCCAACTCTCCAGCTCTATTTAATCGTTCCCTAAAATTTGACACATCATCCAAATGGATGGTCTCTGAATTCTGACTTATTAATTTCTCCTTAACCAATGTTAATGGTCCTTTTACTTTATGCCCACAAATTAATTTAAATAGACTGAATTTGGTCGATTCATTCTGTGCATCTGTGATCACAAATAGTTCAAAAGGAATTTCCTTATCGCAATCATCTGGATAATCCTGACCATAAAACCTCAACATGGTCTTCAGTGTTTGATGCCATCTTCTTATGCTCCCTGTGATTCCAAATAGTACGCAGTAACTTTGAGTTGCTTTATTCCCAAGTTATCCATCATCTCCTTGAATAGTTCTGATGTGAGGTGTGATCGGTCTGGATCTCTATTGGTAGTCTGTACCTAGTAAAAAAATAAGCATTTTTCTACAACTCTTTTAGCTGTGATGCTGCATAATGGGTCTGCCCCTGGAAATCTAGTCGACACAGTCATTATTGTTAATAAATACTTATTTCCACTTTTTGTTTGAGCTAGTGGCCTACACAATCTATCAAGACTCTTGCGAAAGGTTCCTCAAATGTTGGAATAGGTATTAAAGTTGCAGGTTTATTACTGTCTGTGTGAATGTTTGAGACGTCTGGCAAAATTCAACTACATCTTTGTGTAGTCCAGGCCAGTGAAAGCATCTTTGTATTCCAGCCTGTAATGTCCTAACCCCAAAATGATCTCCAAGTGGTAGCTCATGTGCCACTCGCAGCGCCTCCTTTCTATACCCAACAGGAAAAACAATTTGAAGAATTTCTGTCCACGCCTGATCTGGTTCAATGTGCGCTGATCTCGATATCCACATTAAGATATCATTTGTTAAGTAATAACACACAGGAATGCATTCATTCTCTTTCTTGCTAAATTTTTTTTATATAACTTTTGTAACTCCTTATCTTTCTGCTTGATTCAATCACCTTAGCAGAGCTCATAATACTTTCATGTTTTCATACTTGCTCCTTCTGTTCCACTTATCTGGTCAAAAAGAAACTTTCGGATAACTCTACGTTAGCTTCCTTATCTTTGCCTTTATCCCGCTTCAACCTGTGCATCTGTGATCTTCTGATGACGTAATCAGGGAAAATTCCTGGATAAACATTCTCCAGGTCTTCAGTTGCCTGCATCTTCACTGACTTTTCAACTAGAGCAGGCAGCACGCCTACCAGTGAATCAGTTATATTATTTGCTGGACTCCATCACCTCACTTTACATAACTGAGCACTTTTTGCCTCACTATGAATTCCTGTGCCCAGCACATTTTCTGGCAATAGTCTCTCAAGAGTTCATAAAGCCTCACCCCTCAGCATTACAGACTGAAAATATCCTTTGTCAATTAATATTGGAACCTCCTTACCAATTACTCCTGGCCTATGTGAATAAACTTTACCCTTCCATGTAGATTTTTTTTACGCAGAGTTAGCATGTCCACTGATCATCTTGTACACTCTGAGGCAGTTGCCTAACTTCCCCTATGCTTTTTGTTACTAATTCAACGAAACTTCCAGGCTTGTCTTGTTATCCTACAGCTGGATTTCTCCCAGCTCACCAACACTGTGATTTTGTGTGGCCATCTTAATTACAATGAAAGCAGCATAGTATTTAAACTTCTTTGTCCCTCTCAAGGTTATCTTTATTACCGTGGTAAATTATCCTTACATTCTACACTGTGATCTACATGTCCCTTTGCACATGAGGATAGTTCTTTGCTCCAATTTCTGTCCCTCAGAGACCAGAACTGGTTCTGGAAAGCAAATCAAGTTTATGGACCAGTTCATAATCATCAGGCATTTCAGCAGCTAACCTTGTTGTTTGCACTCTCTGCTCTTCCACCTGAGTTTGCAAGACTTCAGGTAGTGAATTTTTGAATTCCTCCAAATACTAACCTCTCTAAGGGCATTATAGTTTTGCCTGAATTTTAAAGCTCTTATCCAAATATCGAAATTAGTCCGTTTGATCCTTAGAAATTCAGTGTAGGTTTGACCAGGATCCTCATTAGATTCCTGAAAGGTTGCCTATGTTGACTTAATTTTTTTTAATCTATTCAGACTCCCCAGATTCATCCTCTAATAGGGATGTGAATACCTCACCAGTCGTACCTACAAGTTTCGTTTGGATCAACAAAACCCACATTGCTTCTGGCCACTGCATTTGTTGAGCCAACTTTTCAAATGAGTCGAAAAGGTCATCACATTCTTCTCATCAAGTTGAGGCAATGCTTGAACATACTCAAACAAATTCTCACTAGGCTTCTGACTACCAAAGGTTCCTCATCCGCACTCTCTTCCTTACTAAGCCGACCCTCAGTCGTTATCTCCAGTGTTTAACACTGACTTCCCTTTTTAAATGTCAGTTTTTGCTCTTCAAAAGCTCCCTCTTTCCCTCTCCCCTGCTGCTTTCTCTTCTGCCATTCTTTCTTTTTTACTCTCTTTTCCCCCTTCTTCTGCATTTTATTGAAAGTCAAATGTTTCATTTATGCTGCCCTTTCCTTACGTCTCGCCGCTAACTCAAGATGTTTCATTCGCTACTGAATTCTTCCAATCTCTATAGATTCGGACGGTTTCTCCAGCAAGTTTAATTGACGAGCTACTGCTGTAATTCCCTCTCCTTTCCTCACAGAAGCAGTCAGTTCCAATTCCAGCTTCTCTGCTAATTCTTGCAAATTGGTCTTATTCACTTTTTGTAAAATATCCAAAGTCACTGCATGCACACCGAGGAAACGTTTGGCGACAGAAATTGCCATTACTATTCGAAGCATTGTCAAACCAGTCAAGTAAATACCCGAACTAAAGACACTAGCACCTCCCACTCGCTGTTGAAAATCTAGCAATGAGCCCCCAGTCTGTTATGGACGAGGCTCGACCACTCAAAACATTCTTAAGCAAGCAGCCCAGAGCATAACTTTGCAGTTTGTTTTGGTAATTACCCAATGAAAATTACCCGGAGTAATTTAGCTAGGGTGACGACTAGATTTTAAATGATAGAAAAACGTTATTCACAAAATTACCCAATGAAACACAATGAACAGAATAAAGAACCCCTACAGAATTCAACCTATCCAGCTAGACTTAATTATGCTATTCCAAATACACACAATAGTCCCAATAATCAAACTCACTTGAAATAACGTCATAATGGAATGCATGTTACCAGGTTGAAGCAAAATAGCAGAAAAGAGACAGAGTTTCCACATAGCTCCCAGTTGAAATTCCCAATTCAAGACTCAACTGAAAACTGCTCAGCTGAACTCAACTCAGCTAGGTCAGCTAAAAGAGCTGACAACTCCCCGTTCATTATACAAGCCACTTTGAAAGCATGACCACTTTGGCCTGTAGTTTCATCTGTTTACATATAAATAAAAGGCCTCTGAAAATCCCTTTTATGTCTGTACCAAAACCAGACTGATCATTGCCTGGCCTCGTTTTACTGATGCTCGAAAAAAAATTAAGGACAGAGTCTACTTGTGCCAATGAACAGCTTTTAGCAAAAAAGAAGGATTGGTTTGTGACAGAGAAGACAGGCTAGTGTTCTGTATGGAGGTCAGAATCTGGTGGGCATAGCTAATACTGTCAGAGTGTGGCTGATGACAGATTTGTGAACAACATGACGTTCAATGCAAGGTCACACACCAACTGTACATCCAGACGGTGATAGTTCATTCAGAACCTGGAGCACTCTCTCTCAACCAACATGGGGGCTCCATAGAGCTCTGTAAATTATCATAGAGTCATAGAATCCTATAGCATGGAGACAGGCCACGAGAACAAACTCGTTCATGCTGATCAAAATGTCCATCCATGCTAACCCCATTTCCTTGCGCTTGATCCATATCCTTCTAAACATTTTCTATCTATATATTTGTCCAAATGTGAAGGCACATATCATGGAAAACATAGTATATCTAATGCTATCCGTGCTTTTTTTTTGGAAATAATGAGTGTTGATTGATAACATTCCAGTGTTAATTCAATCACGTTTTTATTCTTTTTGTAGCGTTACAGATTAAACACTTATTTCCTTCACACTCTGCTCATGGTACCATCACTGCAGGGAATTGTCTGGTGAAACTCCATTACACTCTCACTCTGTAGCAAGGAAATCATTGATTATAAATGAAAGAAAATACTGCCTCAAGTACACTCCACAACTGCAGGACGGTGTCTTCACTCTTATACTTTAATCATTTTGTAATGAACGATACTACTCATTATTGTGCTGATTACTTGCTGAGTCATAGAGTGATAGAGATGCACAACATGGAAACAGATCCTTCAGACCGACCCGTCCATGCCGACCAGATATCCCAATCCAATCTAGTCCCACCTGCCAGTACCCGACTGCTCTGTAGGGATTCTGTTAGTGCCTCATGATCAAGGACATCCAGCTCCTTTTCACCAAGAGCACTTCCCATCATCTCGCCTTCTCAAAAATACAAAATGAGAAGGATTGCATTTTTTGCCAATCATTTATTTGCCTTATGAAGCAAAGTCACACCAACAACAACATCACTATTGCCATTGGAGTTGATTGGAGATACTGAGGAGGCGATGATCCAGCTGTATTATCTCTGAGTATGAATCCAGGGAATCAGGTAATGACCCAGACACCGGATCCGAATCCCACAACAGCAAATGTTGGAAATTGAATTCAACAAAATATCAGGAATTAAGGATCAAATGAAACAATGAAACCATTGTCGATTGTCCTAGCTGGCACCCTCATGCCCTTCAGGAAAGGAAATCTACATTCTTCAGCTGGTCGGGCTTACATGTAACTCCAGACCCACAGCAATGTGTTAACTCTCAGTTGCTGTTGGAAATGGCCAAGCCAGCCACTCAGTTATATCACTCACTTCAAAGCCTCAAAGAAGTGAAACCGCATGGACCTCAGCACTGACTACTTACAGCCCATAGACTGCAGTGGGTCAGGAAGGCAGCACACCAACACCTTCTCAAGGACAATGAACAAAGGGAATTAAATACTGGGCCAGCATTCCATTAATACATAAAAGAAGATGATCACACTCAGGGAAAAGAGAAAAACAGACATAAATAATGTTAAACAGGGACTTTGACATATACCTTACATGGTCATGATTATCAGTAATATGGGAACAGGAGAAACATAAGTAAGTTTTAATTTCATTTTTTATTTCCATCCCAGCTGATCATCAACAATCTCTTTTCTTCTTTCTCTCTATCTCTCTCTTTCTCCATCTATTCAACTCAGTCCTTCACCCTTTCGTAACAGATGTCGGTGTCACCTACATCGATCACACTATTTCCCAACTGTGTTCAGTTCTGATGTATGATCATTAGAATCGGATTGCCAATTCTATTTTTCTCTCGGCCCGAGGGGGCTGCCAAATCTGCTCAGTTTGTCTGGCACTTTCTCGTTCTTTATTGTTTCTGATCTGTTTTACGATTCTTTGCTTTATTTAACCTTTAATTTTGTTATTACTTGGAATGTCTGCATCTCTGACAGGGGCAGCATTTTTTGACCTAACCAAATGTCGTTTGCTGCGAGGTCATTCTTTCAAGCAGTACAGAACAAAGCACATTGCTGTGGGAATCACATAAATCTTAAGCCAGATCAGATAATAACGCAAGTTCTATTTCCCAAAGGACATCAGTGAAATAGATCAACGTATGGACAAAATGCTGGAAATGTCACGGTTGTTATTTCCAATTCCTGTCTTTTGTATTTACTTTTTGACACCGTCTGTGGTAGGATGTGGAATAGCATCTTTCTGTGTAATAACCTGTGCATTTGAATTACATTTCTTCCAACATTACTGCGCTGAGGGAGTGTTTCTGTCATTAAGTTATTTTAGAGACAATAACAAAGTTGCGATCGAAATATTTGCAACTGAAAGAGTGCTGAAAGGTGAGGTGTAACCATAATGTCTGAATTTTACCAAACCATAGATAATGGTTTATTAATCGTCAGCATTGAAGCCAAGATGGTGACTGGACATATAATCGAGCTGGTAGTGGATAGGTTTTGTGATGGACAGTATACCGAGACATAAATGAATTTTATTTATTTAAATTCGGTATTGTGAACAGTCTTGTTCTCAGATGTTTGTGAGGGCGGGGGTGTGGGCGGATCTGAAGTTTGTGGGTAATTAATGGAATTTGCATTTGAAACTGAAGGCAATAGTTTCTGTCTTTGTCAAATATAGATAACAGAAATAGTAACGAAGTTCACCATGATTGAAGAGATTAATAAATGGATAGAAATGAAGAAACTTACCAGGAACGCCAACAATAACGAGGATAGGATAGTAACCCGCCTGGATAATCAGCAGTGCACCTAATATCTGATATGGAAACCAAGACGAGGAAAAATAGACAAGACCCAAGGATAAACTCCTGTCCATTGTTGCAGCATTCCAGTCTAATGTTCTCAGATTCTGATCCATTAATGGATTATTCCAGACTATTCGCAGATGTTGAAATCTCCTTTTTCTGTCTCTGCAGCTTCTGATCCCCTTGAGCGCTGGAGTTAATGCATCTGCTGCTACAATGGCATAAACCATTGCAAGAGGCCCCTTACTAATAGGAGACGGAAAACATCCAGTGACATAGCTCGGATCCATGGAGACTAGCATCACTCACAGTCACTGAACAAACAGCTCCATTTAACCCCTTTCAGCATGGTTCCTTCAGTTCACAAAAACTACTGGACTGGATTGAATGTTGGCACCGTTGGCTGTTGATCACATTTCCCATCACCCATTGCTCTCGTGAAGTTAGTAGTGAGGGAGAATGATGCATGTTTTCTTATCGCAGGCTAGATGATTCTGCTGTGTTGTCCATTTGCAATACTCTAACCGGCTGAACCTCCCACCACCACCACCCTTAAAAACCACAACGTACATGCAGTTACCGTGCAGATCTCTCCTCGACTAGAACAGGCACCAGCCAATATGTTTACAGTGGATATATTTGCACTCCAATACATAGGAAATGTGAATTTGTCTGGGCATTTCTTTATTTGGTCTAATTAGGCAATTTTGTATCTTCAACATTCAATGTGCTTCGGCACTTTTTAAAATATAAACTCACAAACACCTTAACACACTTTATTCAGCACAAGTTTCTTCCCATTCCCCTCATGGTAACATCATGCCAGGGTTTAGTCTGGTGAAACCCCTTTGCTGATTAAATCTGTCCACAATACATCTAACAGTCTCTCAACAAAACACGATCATTGGGAAAGATACATTTACTCTGATACTTTAACCATTTTGCATGACCAGCCACATATCATTTACTTCCTGCTGTGTAAAAAATCTATTTGTGACTTATGACCAAGCACATCCGGGTCTGTTTCAACAACAGCATTTCCCAACCTCTTACTATTTAATGAACATAAACGTGAATGATGATATTTGCTGTTCATGTCTGAAATATCTTGCAAAGAGCTATTGGCCAAACACTGATCCTTCTGATACCCCAAAGCCTTCACTCCAGATAATTATACTACTCTCTCCATTCCCTCCATTATCCAACTTTTAATACATTCGGTGTATTCCACCCCTACCTACCCATGGACTCTAACATTCCCCACTCACCTCTATTCAACCATGTCAACCGTCTTTTGAAAATTCAAATACTTCATTTCCACTGGTTCTCAATTGTCGATGTCACAACGGACAACCTCCACAATATCCAACAGGTTTATCAAAGATCAAGATCATTTCCCCTTCCTGAAGCTAGATCGATTCTTCCGAATCATGACATTATTTTCCAAGTGTCTAGTTGGTACATTCCTTACAAAAGGTTCCATTGTTCTTCTTACAGTTTACATCAAGCTAACCACTGTTTAGTTTGTTGTTTGCTCTCTCCGTCCTGTTTTAAATATTTAGGTTTACATTCGCTGCTTTCCAGTCTGGAGGATCCTTTCCAGAATCTAACCAGCTTTGAAGAATAATCAGTAATTTGTTCACTAGCTCGACTGCCATCTCGTCCATACTCTGGGATGTAGCCCATCAGATGCAGCAATATACCAACCATAAATTCAGTGAGGTTTTGAAAGACATACCTTTTATTAATTCTAATTTCCTGCTGTTCCCCATTTTCACCAGTCACTCTGTTCTCCTGTATTTTTGGAAGTTTCTTTCTGTATCTTACTCAGGGAGATGGACACAATATATTGCTCTCAGCGGACACATGGGTTCTGTCAGCCAGAAAATATATCGGAGGACTGACTCCAGTGATGATGGATATGTTATTCACTCCTGCCTAGAAAGTTCCAGAATTAATCCAGTTTAATTCATGGTGAACATTAGCACAGTCCGGTCACTGGTGTGCGGCTAAACAGTATACTGAAGGAGGGGACACAGCTCAGTGACCACATCAATTTTGGTTTCATACCTGATACCTGGTCCAACTTAAACAAATGTGCCGGGAAATCCAAGGAAAGATAATGCACTGTCGTGCACCTCCCTATTTATAGAGCTTCCCTTCTGTGGAGCCTCATCTCCATTTGTTTACCATGGACCCAGACACTCTGTAAATGCAGTGTACAGAGTGGGGTCACCAGACCCAGCAGCTGACAATACAAACCCGAGATAAGCATCCACAGAAACTCCACTGATTTTCCAATGACAGGAACAAGTCAGTTCCCCACATGGAATGTGCACGCGCTCAGCATTGAAAATTATTTCCACTCCTGAGTTTCTCTTCCTGGCTGAGAAAGCCGTTGCATCTCTGTACATTCCCACACTAACAGTTTCTCTCTCCAAAGAATCAGTTGACAATGTAACATTACCTTTCTCTACATTTCAGCAACTGCAAGGGCAGCACCATTATTGTTAATGGATTTGATCATCACACTCAGAGGAGAGAGGTACAGGGAACCTATCTCACTTTAAACAGGGACAAATCTAAATGGACGCGATATTCAGGAATATGGGAAAACAGGGAAATGTGAGAATAACTTGCCATTTTGTTTTCCTTTCAGTTCATCATCAGCAATCCCTTTGCTCACTTTTTATTTCTTTTCCTCTCTGTTTCTGGCCATTTCTCCACCCATTCAATTTAAACCTGGCCCCCACCTCTCTCTCCAACCTAACCATCCATGATACCAGGATAAATAATATTATTTCCCAGTTTGCTTTCAGTTGTGAAACAGGGTCACTGGAATCAAACGGTTATCTGCATTTCTCCTGACAGAGGCTGCCATACCTGCTGAGATTCTCCAACACTTTCAGACGCTGGAGAATTTTATTTTCGATCTCTAGCACCAACCGTTCCTTGGTTTATTTCACCTTTCATGATGTTGTTTCTCGGGATGCCAGCATCACGGGCAAAGGCAGCATTTGTTGTCCATCACTAATTGTCTGTGACTATGCGGCCATTTGTCAAGACAAAATGGAACCCACAATGTTGTTGTGGGTCTGAAGTCACACCGAGTTCAGACGAGGTAATAATGTTAATTTCCTTTAGAAAAGACTATCAGGGAAATAATGAAAATAAATCTTAACGGTTTCTGGTTTCCATGAGTGAAATTAGGTTTCATTCCAATTTCATTCGAATTTAAGCTCTGTCATCGGCTGTGGTAGGATTTTAAACACTGCCTTGGAGTCACAGCCCGTGCCTCTGAATTACCCGTCTAGTTACATGATCATTCTGATACAGAGTCCTTATTGCCTAGTCCGTATTCCTTAGTTCCTGCCAGAGAGAGATGGCGGGGATATCTGTTTAAATACCAACAATCAAATGGATTTTGGGGAAAAAAGCGAAAGAGAGATTGAGAGACAATTTCAGGTAAGATCACAGGTTTCAGTCTGCTGAAATGAAGACATTTTGACAGCATCCTGCAACATGAGTCAGTATTGTGGGCGGCACGGTGGCACAGTGGTTAGCACTGCTGCCTCACAGCGCCTGTAGACCCGGGTTCAATTCCCGACTCAGGCGACTGACTGTGTGGAGTTTGCACGTTCTCCCCGTGTCTGCGTGGGTTTCCTCCGGGTGCTCCGGTTTCCTCCCACAGTCACAAAGATGTGCGGGTCAGGTGAATTGGCCATGCTAAATTGCCCATAGTGTCAGGTAAGGGGTAAATGTAGGGGTATGGGTGGGTTGCGCTTCGGTGAAGGGGGTATTGGCGTCAATAAAGATGAGGGAGAGTTTTAGATGAACATTTGTTCTGCAATTTTGTAACTGAGTGTGGGTTCATCAGAGTCTTCGACTCATTGGGCTGAATCTAACAATAGTTTGTCTCAGTGAAATTTTTATTGAGTGTGACAGAGGGATTGTCTGTACCAGGCTGACGTAGTTTCATGGTGCTATCTTATCGAACTCACCACATTAACTACCCACTCAATCTCATAGTGTTCCTTGCATTCAATGCCACCCCAATTCTCCAACCCAACATGGCTGGAGGGACTCACCATCGCACTGAAACCTCTGGCTATTCTATAATCACTGACACTTGTGCCATCTTTCAAAGGCCAATGGGCACACTGTTGTACTTCCTCAGTTTGGAGCCACCCTGCACAGGTGACCACGAGCATGGCAGATAAGGGGAACTAACACCACGATTTTTCAACAGGGGCACAAAGGTCCTAGTGGATGGGCTAGTATGAGGTGTCCATTCTCTTCCCAGAGGAGGCCCGAGCATGGTCTGAGCTCACCAACCAGCTCAGTGCAGTACCTGCAGTCTCTCTCCCTCCCTCACACACACGCACAAAACTTTAATATGAATTCCAGGTAGTGTTCCAAAGAATTCCCATTTTCAGATACATGGACTTTGAGCCATTCAACCTCCTGGGTTCCTGCAAAAATATGCACTTATTTTATATCCAATCAGAATTAGTAATTCTAGCTATTTCACTTTGTCTCACTTTATTGTTTTCAGCCAAACACTGCTTCGAAACACTTGTCCTGTTATGAAATACATTTTTGAGCAGAGAACGTTTTATCCTCAGCTGTTATCTTGACCGTTATCTGAATTGTACCATTTTCCTTGTTAGGAAAGTTTCTCTTGCCCTTTGCCTGTGCCTGTTTCTGCCTGTAACAGTTACACTGTCTCCCACTCAGTTGGCTGGATGGCTGGTTTGTGATGCAGAGGGAGGCCACCAGAGCAGGTTCAATTCCCCCACACTGACTGGGAGAACCATGAAGGGGACGCTCTCTCAACAAAGGGCCATCGAGCATGGTCAATCCACTCTAAGCTGCACATCTCTGTACTCTGGAGGAAACTGGAGCATTGGGAGTGAACCCACACAGATATGTGAAGAATGTCAAACTCACCTGAGGTTGGAATTGAACCCAGCTGCCTTGGTAATGTGCGGCCGCAGTGCTAACCACATATCCATCATAGTCCTCAGTTGGTTCTGTTAATTACTTGTAGCTGACTGAAGAAATCCAACTGGCTTATTCTGATAACTGAACCTGACCCAGTCTTAGACCTTTATCATCGGTCATATTGCCAACCTGGTTAAATTTAAAATTTGTTGTGAGCAGTGGAGCAATGGGACTAGAAATGAAAACAGTGACACCCTCCAACCTCAGTCAGAACCGGAACGAGGAGGAATTCACGAATTGGGAATTCATTCAAGTGGGAATTCTCTTACCCAGAAGATGGGGAGGGCTGAATCTTCATATTATATCGAGGCTGACTTTGTCTGATTTCCCATAGACAGGTGAATCAGGGATCATTGTGAAATCAGAGAAAAATGCAGCTGGGAACACAATGAGATGAATCATAACCTTATTGACTGGGGGAATAATGTCAAAGGGCTGAATGGCCCAGTTGTATCTGTCAGCCCTATATTCTGATGATCCATTCAGCCCTTCGGTTCTGCTGTGCAGGAGCAGATTGAGGCCACTCCGCTGGTTTGGTGTAGTTTGGCAAATGTATTGGAAAATCCAGGCTGGGTCAGGCAGTGACCCCCTTCCCCCAATCCCTCTTTTCAGGCTTCCCCTCTCAGTCACTTCTGCTCCTGATGTAGGTCATGTTACAGGCCCAGATTCGCATTGAATACAGTCCCCATTCCCCACACAAGGTGAACTCAGACAAATCATCTGCTGTCTGTGAATGCAACATTTTACATCATAACTTCCAGGAAAATAATCAATTATTTTCCAAAAACATAAATAAGAACGTAAGAAATAGGAACCTGCGCTGTCATTCAAGAAGAACATGGCGGATCTACTCCATGGTTCAACTCCACTTTCCTGCTAACCCCTTGCATCCCTCTACTCGCTGAAATGTCACAAACCAATCCACCGATCTGTAAATACAATCAGTGACCCAACCTCCACAACTGTCGGGGTTAGGAAATTCCAGCCATTCACTACCTTCTGAATGAAAACATTTCTTTACATCTCAGTTTGAAATCTATATTCCTTATTCTGTATCCACATCCCTGACTTCGAGACTGCCCTGGTGTGGAATCACATTCTCAACACCGACCTTGTCAAGCCCCCTCTGTATCTTGTCCGTTTCAGTAATGACACCCTCATATATTTAAACCACAATCAATAATTGCCTCAGCATTTTTGATGCATTCAATAGTTCAATCCTTTCATCCCAGGGACCAGTCTAATGAACCAACATTTCTGCATCAACATGCTGACGTTATGTTTCATACACAGAAACACGCCACTCCGTTGTACTGCTCCTTTTTTGGGACTTCTCTCCATTTAATAACAGCCTGCATTATGGTTGTCAGTCTCATCCTCAAATTCAAATGTATATTGCACTCAGCTCCAGCCGTCACGAGCTGAGTGTAGCTGTTGTAAGCAGCTCTTGCCATCAGACTTATATTTGTGGTACTCCAGTAGATACTTTTTTTCATAAAGTTCGATGAGGCGTGAGTCTCCGATTTCTAAGTGTTTAGCAAGTGTCATCCCATGCTCATGCATTTTCCACCATACTATGAATTTCTGTCTTGCGTAAGAACCTTTATTTAGTGATATCTTTAGATTAGATTACTTACAGTGTGAAAACAGGCCCTTCAGCCCAACAAGTCCACACCGACCCGCCGAAGCGCAACCCACCCATACCCCTAACCTAACACTACGGGCAATTTAGCATGGCCAATTCACCTGACCCGCACATCTTTGGACTGTGGGAGGAAACCGGAGCACCCGGAGGAAACCCACGCAGACACGGGGAGAACGTGCAAACTCCACACAGTCAGTCGCCTGAGGCGGGAATTGAACCCAGGTCCCTGGCGCTGTGAGGCAGCAGTGCTAACCACTGTGCCACCGTGCCGCCCCTGTGCCACCGTGCCGCACCATTGGGGCGGCACGGTGATCTTATACCCTTCAATACGATCCTCTCCCCATTCTCATACACGCAAAAGTAAAAAGTACTAGCTTTTCCAACCTCTCCCTATAACTCAGAGCCTTGAGTCTTTGGCAACATACTTGTAAATTTCTTCTGCACTCATTCCAGTTTAATAACATCATTCCTATAGCAAAGTTAACAAAACTGAACATAACGCTATAAGTATGGCTTCATCAGTGCCCCGTGTTCTGCAGCATAGCTCCCCAAATTCGCTACTTAGTGCCCTGACTGATGAATGCCAGATTGCCAAAAGTCTTCCTCCTTGCCCTGTGTGCCTCTCAATCAACTTTCAGAGAACCATGCACCTGAATTCCAAGGTCCCTCTGTTCCACTTCATTCCTGAAGATCCAGCCATTCATCATAAAACTCCGATATTGATTTGAGTTTCTAAAATGCAAGAACTTACACTGATCTGAATCCATTTACCATTTCTCGGCCCACTTCCTCAGCTGATCAAGGTACTGCTGTAAGTTCTGAAATTTCTGATAACCTTTGTCATTCTCCATGTAACCGCCTATTTTATTGTCACCTTCAAACTTACAAATCATGCACGTACATTCTCATGTAAATTATAGATATATGTAATGTATAGTGGTGCCAGCATCGCCCCGATGCATTCCATTAGTCCCAGGCCTCCAGTCTGACAAGCATCCTTCCACTATTACTCTTTGCTTCCTACCGTCAAGCCAATTTTGTATCCAAATAGGCAACTCCTCCTCAATTCCATACGATTTAACCTTCCTGAGCAGCGCACAATTTGGAAGTTTATTGACGGCCTTACTTGAATCCATATAGACTACGCATACCACCCTGACCTCCTCAATGTTGCTGGTCACTTCGTCAAAACATTCGAACAAATTTGTGAGCTATGGTGTCCGATGCACAAAGCCGTGCTGACTTTGATGATAGGCTTTTGCCCGAACCGTTGATTTTCCTGTTCCTCGGATGCTGCTTGCTCTGCTGTGCTTTTCTAGCAGCACTCTAATCTTGCTCCGAATCACACCCTGTCTTTCCTAATTCACGTATATCTTATCTCTCAGAACCTTTTCAAGTAAGTTGCCTGGTACAGACTTTAAGTTTAGTGGTCCATAGTTCCCAGGTTTTTCTTTGTAGCCCTTCTTGAATAAGGGCACAACATTTGCAACCCTCCTGTCCTCCGGGACCTCACCTGTTGGCCAGCGATGATGCAACAATATCAGCCAGGGCTCCCGCAATTCCTTCTCTGTCCTCCTGCAGTGTTCGTGAATATATCTGGTCAGGACCAGGAGATTTATAGAAATAATGCAAAGTGTGAATAATACATTTATTAATTATTTCAGATATTAATACCAAAGAAAGGAAACGTGACACAATGATGATTGACATAACAAATTAGAAAATGTATTAATCATAGCAAGTGGCTTCGGAAGAATTTCAGTCATTGTGGATACCTGAAGATTCTCGGAAATTCACGATTCAGAAACAAGAGCCATGAAATTGATAAGGAAATCAAAAACAGACCATGAATGCTAACAAACAAGAACAGAAACACTGCATAAACCTACAATCTGTACTTCAAATGAAACAAAGTAAAAGCAATGTCAAATATGGAAATTGGCAATCGGGAGAGGAGAGTTTATTGTGAAAAACAGGGAAATGGCCAAGAAAATAACCAGTTACTTTGCATCTGTCTTCATGGAGGAAGATCCACAAAATCACCCAGTAATACCCAGTGATCATGTAGGGCTTGTGCAACTGAAGACATAAAGTCAACTTATATCAGTAACAAGGAGGTATTTGAGAATGTAACTGGATTAAGCATTGCTAAGTCTGACAAACCTAATTATGCATATTAAAATGTCTGACATAAATCGGCAATAGAAATATTAATTGCACTGTCGAGGACTATGTTTCATTTTCCCGTGCATTCTGCAGAGGCTGGAAGCCATTGTGGATAAATGGAAGTTAGCAAACGTGGTCCAAGCACTATAGATTAATGGAAGGAATCCACGCATCTGTAAAGGGAAGAAGACATAGTTTGGAGAACTAACAATTAACTTGACATCTGCAGGTTGAAATCTGTTGGAATCTATTATACAGCATATGATGTTGGATCTTTAGGAATTAACAGCAACAATGGAGAAAATCCATATGTATTTCTGACAGATGTCTAACTCGATGTGCTATTAGTTTTTAGACCCCATCAACCACCCTCTGAGAAAAGGAACAGGAAGTGACTTTGCCACAGGAAATAGCATCACCATAGGAAACGACATCACCACCAAAAAGAAATCCAAACATATAAATGGAAAGCAAGAATTTTAAGCATTGGTTCGCATGAGGTCCACTGAAGATGTTACCTAGTAAGATAACGAAACGTCTGGAAATGTAGCGAGCAAACCTACATCCATTGTGTAAAGTGTTGGTGACCCAATCTGAGAAAAAAATATACTGACCAGAAAAAAGTGCAATGGACATTGTCCAAAATAATCCCTCAGATGGCGAGATTGCCTGATGAGGAAACTCGGCCTGTGTTTTTAAGAGTTTGAAAGAATGAGAGGAGGGTCACAATGGAACTTGAAAACTTCACAAAACATACGCCAAGTTGGAAATAAACAGGACGTTTCCTTGGCTGTCAGTTCCACATTCAAGGCAAATAATTGATGTTTAAGGGACAGACCATTTAAGACCGCAATAATGAGGAAATTCTTCACTTGGTGAGAACTGCCTAAAACAGGGGCATAGAAACCTGCTGGTAGGGCAAATTTAGGGAGAATCCCCAGATATTCTGCAAGTGTGTCAAGCGGAAAAGAATAACAAGCAAAAAGGTCGGAGTCATTCGTGACTTGCCAAGTTGCATCCAAATCACCTTACTGTTAGGAGACAGAGGGTAGTGGTTGAAGGCTGTTGGTGTGACTGAGACTGGTATCCAATGGTGTATCACAGGGATCAGTACTGTGTCCCTTATTATTTGTGATACGGAGGTGTTAGTGTTGGACTGAGGTGGACAAACTTAGAAATCACATCACACCAGGTGATAGTTCAGCAGGTGTATTCAGAGGCACGAGATTTCAAAGCGCAAAACTACCTGATGAAGAAGCAGCTCTTCAAAGCTAATGCCTCCGAATAAACTTGTTGGAGTATAACCTGGTGTTGTGTCATCTTTAACCTGATTATTTGTGGTATTCATAAATGATGCAGCTGTGAATATAGACAGGGGTGGCGGGAGAGTGACAACTAAGTTTGTGTTTGATACAAAGATTGGCCGGGTGGTTGGCAGTGAGGAGGAATGTCTTATGTTACAGGAAGATACAGATGGAATGGTCAGATGGTTGGATCAATGGCAGATGGAATGTAACCCTGATAAATGTGAAATAATGCACTTTGGAATAAGGAACTGGACAGGGGAGAACTCAATGAATGGCAGGAGGCTTGGAAGATAAAGCAAGGATCGGGGTTTGGGCCCCAGCTATTCCCAATACAATCATATATTTGATTGAGTGGATCAAACACAAGATTTTCAAGTTTGCAGATGGCACTAAACAATATCATAATGTGAGTGGGTGAGCAGGATGTCAAAATGCTTCAAGGTGATTGAGACAAGTGATGTGTACGGACAAATACGTGGCACATGAGGAGCAATGGGGAGGGGAGGCGTGGGATATGTGATATGTGATATTGTGACTTTTGATGGGAAAACCAGAACTGGAGCCTATCATTTGAAAGGGCATTGTTTGAAAAATGTTGATCTATAAAGGAACTTAAGCTGCATTTTTTTCTTCTGTGCAGCCCTCCAAGGTCAGTGTAGGGCAATGAGATCTGAATCATGAAGTCAATACTGGTAATGGCATTGGCACGCTGACCAGTGTATACAGACCCAACAAGTGGGGAGCTGTAACATTGATAAATGATCTGGATCTCCCTGTACACCAGTCACTGAAAGCAATATTGCAGGAGCAGAAAGCAGATACGCAGATAAATCGTGTATTCACCTTCATTTCAGGGGGATTTGAATACAGGAATAAGGGTGTGTTACTGCAGCTGTACAGGGCGTTGGTGAGACCTCATCTAAAACACTGTGCAGTATTATGTACAGTTTTGGTCTCCTTACCTCATAAAGGACAAACCTGACATTGAGGGAGAGCAGCGAAGATGACCCGACTGATTGCTGTTATGGGAGCAGAATCTGGGGCGCCTGGGCCTGAATTCCATGAGCTTTAGGAAAATGAGTGGAGATATCAGTGAAATATATACAACTCTGTCAGGACAAGACAGATTCAAGACAGGGGTGACAATTCCCCTGGCTGGGACATCAAAACAAGGGGCCAGAGTATTAGGCACAGACAGACCACTCTGCATTGAGATGAGAATAAATGTCTGCACTCAGAGACTGCTGAACCTGTGGAAACCAAGGCACTGAATATAAAAATGGATTTCTGGAAACTAAAGGGATAGGGAGAGAGCAGAGTATGGTATGAAGATAGAGGATCAGATATCATTACAGGTTGCTCTCCAATAACGTGGTAGCTGTGTTCCTGTGCATCACTGTGTTGCAGAAAATCATACAATATTACTAATGTGGTCTATTGGGAAAAGTGAATAATGGGCGAACCGCAAAATATCAGTAAAAAACAAAATTAATGTTTGTCTAACACACACACTTGCACAGTCTAATTCAACCTTTCAATCATAAAAGGTAATGAAATAATGCTGTAAATGCAACACTTTCACAATACAGTCACTGGCTACATCCCTGTACCTTTCACCAAATTCTTCACCAGAAAGCGCACAGGGCTGAATGGCCACGTGATGCTAACTTCGAATTCCATTTCTCCTCAAGATTCTCCCCCGGTTTGAAATAAAATTCCTTCTAATTGAACTAATTGTACTTCAGGCTCAGGTTCAAGACTTTGCAGAGCGGATTGCATTCCTGTTTTAGCTGAACACTCCGAGGGTGCATTTTGCAGACAGAGGATCCTGAAGCTGGGTTTTGTTGTTGAGCTGGTGCCTGGCAAGGAATCGTGTCACAGTGAGCGGGAGCTCACTTTATAGAAAAAAAGGTGTACAATTCACAAATCGCATTGCAGTCAATCATGCTTAATAAACCCGCATTACCAGAGAACTGCTTTTATATTGAACCGAGGAGCAAGATTGATGGACTGAAGGGACTACAACTGTTCTTATTTTATATGTCACAATGTTTAAACATATTATTGGATATGAACACTGTGTCGGGAAAACTGCATTGAGGAGATTTTCTCAAGAACTAGAATGGGGAAGGCTCAATGTGTTGAATGGCCTACTCCTTTCCCGATGTTTCCATGCAGTCTGTGGGAAAGCTGTGTAAATGTTGTCACAAGCTCTCAGATGTTAGGAAGGAGGTCTCTGCAGGGTCAACAGGACTGTGATTCCCGTTCCCTTTTCTGATATCGAGGCTGGTGCGGGATATTCTGTCTGGTTTTATCCTTTAAGACCTTGGAGCAGTGTGATACAATTGAGTGTCTTGCTTGGCCGTGTCAGGGACCATTGAAGACTTTATCACATGGCTCTGTGTCTGGAGTTATTTTTAGGCCAGACCAGGAAAACACGAGAGATTCACTTCCTGCAAGTACATTGGGGAAGGAGATCGATGTTTACAATCAACATTGGATGCAAGGTCACTGTTACCATCACCAGATTCTAGATCTTGATATTTTATTTTCTTTTTTAACTTCCACCAGCTGCCCAGAGCATTATCCTGTATTGGATTAATAATCCAGTGACATTTCCACAACAGCACTATGTCCACATAAGAACCCATCGAAAATCACACTGAGTGGGTTATTTCTGTGCTGCTTGACAGCTCTGTCAAAATGAACTCCGATCAATTTGATTATCGTGAAGGGACTGAGGGGGTGTTAAATGGACAGAACGTAATTATTCACCTATTAGACGACTGAATATAGTTGAGTAATTTTCCACATTGCCAGGGAGTTGTCAGAGTTGGAGCTGGAATGAAACCCTTCCCCAGGGACACGGCTTGTTGTGCAGCACAAGTCTTCAATCCTATTGCAGGAACGGGGTCAGGGTGCATTGCCTTTGTCGTATCTACTGTGTTCAGCTGTTTCTTCATGTCACAGGCAGCATATCGAATTGGTTGAACACTGCCATCTGTGATGCTGTGGATATCATGGCAAGGGTGAGGTGGATCATCCATTCAACACTTCTGGCTGTGGATGGTGCAGATAATACATCCTTGT
Organism: Hemiscyllium ocellatum; assembly: GCF_020745735.1. NCBI lineage: Eukaryota > Metazoa > Chordata > Chondrichthyes > Orectolobiformes > Hemiscylliidae > Hemiscyllium > Hemiscyllium ocellatum. The sequence continues at coordinate 9,687,944 of NC_083421.1, read as the reverse complement.
CTTTTTCACTAATGTGCACGGCTGTTTCATTATTTAGGATGGGGATATTTCTGGTGTCATCTCCTCCAGTAAGTTGTTTAGTAGTATACCGACATTTTTATCTGGATGTGGCAGCACTGCAGAGCTTAGATTTGATCTGTTGGTCTTGGGATCATTTCGTCCTCTCTATCAGATGTTAGTTCTGCTGTTTGGAATGAAACCACACAAGCGCCATAGCTTTGATGGTTTGTCATCAGCTTTAGGTACACATTGTTCTGACATTGGCATGTTCACCCACACTCGTCACTGAACCATCACTCGGCTTGGTCGTTATTGTAGACTGATGGAATATCCTGGGGAAAATGTTGCAGATTACGTTTGAATACAATCCTGCTTCTGTTGCAGCTGTTGTCTACAGCATGACATGAAAACCCAGTTTGGGCTGCAATATCTGCAATTCAATTCTACTGTCTGTCCCCTAGTTAACATCGAGACCCATTCACAGATCAGCCGTGTACTCAGTGACCACACATTGTTTCTGATGCGGTAATACTTCCATTTTCATATTCTCATTCTGCTGAGGGTTCTCCTTCCTGTCCTGCTTTCAATTTGTTATATGATTCAAACTCTTGAACATAATCATCTGAATCTTTTCCTTGCTCGTTGTACCATCTTCTGCGTATGCATTGAATGTGTTTCCCTCTGGTTTTCACCCTGACCATGATTAAGTACTCTGTGCTGTCAGTGATGCCAGCCTTATGCAGTTTCTGAGCGAAAATGTCTGTACTTTGCATTATCGTTCAGTTCCCAGTGCACGGCGCTCTGTGTTGGATAGGGCATTTGAGCAGCTTTCACACATGTCATTGGAACTTGTTCAAAAACAAATTGCTGCAGAAACAAAGCAGGTCTGCCGGCATACTTTGTAGTGAATGTAGATTTAATCTTTCGGGTCCAGTGACCCTCTACAAAGCTCGCAGTATCTCCAGCAATTTTTGTATTTACTTCCAGCATCTATAGTTATTTGTTTAATTGAAAATTTGTGCTGTGCCTATTCGTTTCTGAAGAAACCCAGCAGATCTGGCAGAATCTGCAGAGACAGAGAAACAGAGTTAGCGTTACAACTCCAATGTGAATTGTTCAGAACTGACAAGAATTGGAAATTGGGCGTTTTAATCCCTTGCCAGAGATGGGGGTTGGGTGACTTGGAAAAGAGGGTGTGGAAAAAGATAAACGGGCTATTAGCAGTAGTGAACGAGAAGATGATGCAAAATGGGTTTAAATTAAGGTATGAATGGGGGAAAGGGGGTTCTGTCTAACTGAGTGTAAGATAAAGAATACACAAACACACAAGGAGGAAGAATGTTGATCTTCTGGTGTTAAATAAATCTAGATCTATACGTTTTCACAGTATACATCATCACTGCCTTCACACTATGGAATTCAGGTGCTTGACCTCTTACTGGCACTAGTAAGAGTTTCATGTAACATAGAGCAAAACTAACAGTATGAAGTTTAGGCTGTTTTTTACACCTGTCATTTTTAATATTCTTTCAAATTTGCAGTGCTTATCGTTAAACATTTGATCTTGAAGTTAGTATTAGATGGAATGTACGAGGTTGAGGGTGGCAGTCTAGAAATTTATAATATCATGGGAGGCATGGATAGAGTGAATAGCGAAGGTCTTTTCTGCAGGATCGAGGAGTTCAAACACAGATGCATAGCTTTAAGGTGAAAGGGAGGAAACTTGAAAGAGACGTTTTTTTTACACAGAGGGAATGTATGTATGTATGTATGGAATGAGATGCCACAGGAACAGTGGTAGATACAAGTACAGCTACAGTATTTCAAAGACATTTGGACAAACATATGAATGGGAAACGTTTAGAGGCATATGGGCCAAGTGCAAGTAGATGGGATTAGTTTAATTAAGAAAATTAATTTAGAAAACCTGGTCAGCATGGACAACTTAGACCAAATGGTTTATTTGTGCACGCTATGACTGTATGATTCTAGAAAGCGAGGAAAATGTACGAAAAGATGTGATGTAATAAATTGGCAAGAAATTTAAAAACAAGCACCGTGAGCTTTTCCGTCGACATATAAAAAGCTTGAAGATATGTGTGTGAGCTGAAGCAGAAGTGATGTGAGGAAAGTACATTGAGGACATTAGGAGGGTGTGACTGGAGAACTGGCCATAGGGAACAGGCAATAATTTACACCAGTATTTTAAATCACTCCTCATGGGGAAAGTACCGTAAGCATATCAATGGTATCGAGAAAGTGGTAATAGGAGGAAGGGTCTTGAACTGTCTCTAACGAAAGGAACAAGGTTTTTATCTAACAGACAAGAATAAGGATAGGCAGGTCCGCAGCATTTCATACTTAATTTCAAAATAAGTGGTTACTGCGTGAAATATTCCATAAATCTCTGGATTGCAAGAGTGTTCCAGAGAAACTGGAGAACCTCCGATGTGGCGCCTGTCTTCAAGAAATGAATGAGACAGAAAGTGAGAACCATTTAGCCTAACCATTATTGCTGGGAATCTGCTCGAGCCTGTTATTAAGGAAGGAATTGCAGGGCATTTAGAAAAGCTTACTGCAGAATTAGCACGGTTTTGTGGAGGGGAAACTATTTTTGTTCTGTAAAATCATACAAGTTCTTTTTTGGAGATCCCTAAGAATGTCAAGATTTGAGTCATGTTGGAAAAACATAGCATGTCAGGCAGCATCCACGGAGCAGGAAAATCAATGTTTCGGGCAGGAACCCTACATCAGGAATCCCTGAGAAAGTGACAAGCAGATTTGATAAAGGAAACTGGTGAACATGAGGCTTTCCAGAGATTCTTCATAAGGTATCACAAAATAAACGTACTGACACAAGGCAGAGGCTCGTAGTATGATGAATAATATATTAGCATGGGATGATGGTTGCTTAACACAGAGAAATCGGAGAGTTAGGATTAATGGATTTTTATGAAAAAGACGTATTAACTGGGTTGGCACAAATATCAGGCCGATGGCATCAGTTATTTACAATCTACACTGATAGCCTGACAGCGGGAGCTGAGTGGAATATACATCCGAGTTTGGAGATGACACTGAGAACCAAAATGCAGGCTGCTATTTAATGAAGAGGACTCCCAAAAGAGGAGCAGTACAAAGGGATTGTCGTCTTCCTGTGTATGAAACGTAATGTCAGCATGCTGATGCAGCAAGTAACTAGGTTCGTTCATGAGGCAGCTTCCTGGGATGGGAGGGTTGAATTATTGAATACATTTAAAATGGTGAGGCGATTATTCATTGTGATTGAAATGAATGAGGGTGATATTACTGAAATGTACTAGATGCAGAGGGGGCTTGACAAGGTAGATGCTGAGAAGGTGTTTCCCCTGAGTCTCGAACTCAAGGTGGTAGATACCGAATAAGGAACATCGATTTCAATTTGAGGTGAAAAAATGATGTATTCTCTCAGAAGGTAGTGAATGCCTGGAAGTCCCTAACCCAGAGATTTGGGTAGGAAAGTGGAGTTGAGCCCGGAAGTAGATCAGCCATGTTCTTATTGGATGAGAGTTCAGGCTTGAGGCGGCGAACAGCTGACTCATGTTCCTACTTCTCACGTTTTTATGCTATGCTTTTGGAAATTAATTGTTTATTTTCCTGGAAGTCGTGTTGTACAATGTTGCATTCGGGAGAGGAGAAAATTGGCCTGAGGTAACCCTGGATGGGGTATGGGAACGGCATTCAGAGCAATTCTAGTGCAGAAGTTACAGAGGGGGGAAGCCTGGAAAAAGGGATTGCGGCTGGGGGTCACTTCCTGACCAAGCCTGGAATTTCCAAGTGCATTTCCGAAACTACACCTAACCATTGGCGTGGCCTCGATCTGCCTGTGTGTAGCAGGTCTGAAGGGCTGAATGGAACATCAGAACATAAGGCTGAGGGACACGAGTGGGCCATTCGGCCCTTTGACACTACTCCACCAGTAAATAAGGTCATGGGTCATCTCATTGTGATCCCAGCTGCACTTTTCTCCCAATGCACCATTATTGCTGATTCACCTGTCTATGGGTAATCAGATGAAGCCAGCCTCGATATAATATAAAGATTCCCCAAATTTCTGGGAAAGGGAATTCCCACTTGAATGAAATCCCACTTTGTAAATTTTTCCTCACTCCGTTTCTGACTGTGGTTGGAGGGTGTCACTGCTTCCTTTTCTAGTCTCACTCCTCCACTGCTCACAATAAATTTTAAACGTAACCAGCTTGGTGATATGACTGATGATAAAGGTCTCAGACTGGGTCAGGTTTAGTGATAGGAACAAGTCAGGCAGATTTCTTTCATCAGCCGCAGGTAACTAATAGGGCTAACGGAGTAGCATGTTAGATTTGTGGTTAGCACTGCTGCCTCATATCAGCAAGGAGCTGAGCTCAATTCCAACCTCGTCTGACTCTCTATGTGTAGTTTGAACATTCTTCCCGTGTCTGTGTGGGTCTCTTCCCAGTTCGCCTGTTTCCTCTCACAGTTCAAAGATATACAGCTTAGTTTGATTGGCCATGCTAAATTACCCAGTGTGACCAGGGATGTGTAGGTTAAGTGGGTTAGTCATGGGAAATGCAGGGTTACATAGTAAGGGTAGGGGGACAGGTCTGGTAGGATACTGTTCGGTGGGTTGGTGTGGACTCGATGAGTCGAATGTCCTGCTTCCACACTGTAGAGGTTCAATGACAACGGCATCAAGTTTGGGTTATTAACTCCCACTCCGTATATAACTGATCCACTCGCCTCAAGGCTTTGTATATTTCAGTAAGATCAGCTCTCATTCCAAGGGTAACCTGTTAAAGTCCTCATAATATCAACACTTCATACATGGAATAAATTAAGTGAAACACCTCTGAACTGCTTCCAATATTACTATATCCTTTCTCAGATAAGAATGCAAAAATAAAACTAATCTCACACACCGATGAGTCAGTTTATTTTTGTTTTCTCAGGGTGGAGTGAACCTTTGGAACACTCTTCCCTGCAGACCATTCGAGGCAGAGACATTGAATATTTTTGAGGCAAGGTTCACGAATCACAAAGGAGTCAAGGATTATCGAGGAGTGGGCAGCAATGTGCAGTGTTGGGGGAAAAGTAGACAGTGGTACCGAATGACACGGCTCCGGAATATCCAGGAATTAAAAGAAATGATAACATCGATAAAGTTTTAAGGGGGACACAAGATGGCAGCGATCTGAAAGGTCTGCTTTGCAGATCTCTGCATCACAGTAATGCTCTACCCCACCCCACCACAGTCATTTACTTACAATTCAACACTAAAGGAGCTATAGAATCGTGACTAATCCCATTTTGTCAAATGGAATAACAAAATACAGGAAAGGATCGAATAAGTCCCAACACGCAGCGAACCCGTCAGAAGGTTTCAGCATACCTGTGGCCGCACCTGTAACCCCCTCTGCTCGTTCAATGGACCCAATTACTCGCCAGGCCTTGGTCACCGAGTTCACTAAGTTACCTGAAATGATTGAAGCCAAGACTGAAATAAAATTCAGCAGGAGGATACAACCATTCTCAGCAGTGCTCCAAAAACATAAGCAGCAACTTGAAAGCCTTGGAAACAGAACAGATGAGGTCGAGCGCCAAACTGCAGAGGCAGAGACTGTGATCGATTCCTGTCAGGAGCGGATCCTCACCTTTGAAAAACAGGTCCGTACCTTAACTGAACAAGGTGACGACCTCGGAACAGGGGCAGGATGAAAAACATTCATATCATCGGTCTGCTGGACCGATAAAGGTAATCAGCCAGTGAGATTTTTTCGAGAACTGGCTGCAGTGATTCCTCCACTTTGAAGCTGAAGAGTGACGGATGAAGAGTGAGACAGTTCATCGGGTTACGGTGAGCAGGTCAAGCTCAGACCAACGCCCTCACCCTGTCCTTGTGCGATTACATAGTTGCAGGGACAAACAAAGACTTATGGAAGCTTCCAGAACACAGGGAAAAGACCCGACGAGGGCTCCAGGATTATGATCTTCCAGGTCTTTTCAGTGGCAGTGATTCATAAAAGAAAATCTTTTGATGATATCAAGAGAAGATTAAGAGAACTTGAGATTCAGTATTCCTTAATGAACTCAGCGGTGCTCCGTATGCTTTCAATAGATCCACGCACTGGTGGATCTTTCAATAGATCCACTGACACTCCAGAGGATGTGAAAACTTTGTGGACACTTTAAAGTAGGCTGGATGCTTTAATGGAAAGCGATAATCTTGTTTATCATTTTTAAAGGAAAGTTTGTTGAAGGTTTCTGGTATTAAGTACTGTTAAATTATAGTCGGGGATGGGTAGAGTACACACTTTTAACTTCTTCATTAGTATTACTATTCTTTTTTCCCTTGCTTAGTTTGTGTGTCGGTTTCGGCTCAAGCTGGAGGGAGGTATGAAGGTGATCCTGATGACTGAATACCTACCTAAGGGCAGTTCAATCCCGATGTTTGTGATTAATTGCCCTGGATGCAGTATTGTTAATGGGGCAGAAGATAAAGATTTGTGACGTGGAAATGCCCCAGTCGGCGGGGGATAAATGCCATTGACACTTTGTATCCTTTTTTTTGTGTTTATACGTATTTAGTTTTGGAACGTTTTGAGAGCTTGTTAGTTGTAGTAGCTTTAGTTTGTATGTCTGATTAGGTTCTATGATCCTTTTTTCGTTGGTGCTCAGCGATTTGTAATTCGAGTTCTTCCTCTCTGGATTTCAAATATTGATTCAGTGTGTAATGGCTAATGTCGTGCTTAAATGGTGTATCTGGAACATTTAGGGGAGCCATTCGCCAGTTAAGAGGGAAAAGGTACTTTCTCGTCTTAAAAAGGAAAGGGTGGATATTGCCGTATTGCAGGAGATGCACTTTGATGACAAGGAACATTTGCCATTACAGCAAGGTGTGTTTCATTGGGTTTATTTCTCGTCTTTTAATAATAGGAATAGGGGAGAAGCCATACTGGTGAGGAAGAATCTTTCTTTAAAATTAATAGACTGTATTAGATACCCACGGGAGGATCATAACCCTCAAAGATATATGGGGAAGAAAGCGATATTTTGAATATTTATTGCCCCCTGTCTCACTGCCTTAAATTCATGATAGAAGCATTTTCCAATTTAAGTAATCTTTCTTCGCAGTACATTATCCTAGGAGGAGATTTCAATTGTGTTTTGCACCGACGGTGGACATAATGGCCAAAGGCACTCAGTACCATCTTTCCAATCTAAGCAAATAGTGGACTGTTGTATGGAACTGGGGCTGGTGGATGTATGGAGGCAGATCCACCTCATAGGTAGGGATTTTACTTTCTTCTTTAACCCGCAGAAATGCCACATTAGGGTTGATCTCCTCCTCACCCTGCAGCAATCTTCGATTCAGTCTTGTTCTGTACAATTGGGAATATTACCATTTATGACCATGCAGCAGTATACCTATTGGTTAAGATTAACGGCAATATAGCAGGTTCGAGACACTGGCGAATGGATCCCTTTATTCTTAAAGATAGTAAGTAGATTCAGTATTTCTGTAATGAATTCAGATCTTTCTTAGCCATTAATTCAGATTCAACCAGTAACCCATCCATTCTATGGGAAATTGCTAAGGCTTATACCAAAGGAATAATTATTCCTTAGGATGGAGCAGAAGTGGGAGCAGGAACGCTTGCTCCAGGCACGGTTGAAGGCATCCGAGAGGGCATACTGTGATAGACCCTCGGTGGTTAGGCTGCAGAGGATCATAATACATCGGTCTGCAGTGAATTCCATGCTCACACAGACAGCCAAGAAGGAACTTACTTCTGCAAAACAAAGACTGTTTGAGCATGGTGATAAGCCAGGCAAGTATTTAGCCGACCTTGCGAGGAAAAAGAGAGGCCCACAGCCATTACCTTAATTTGGGAAGGTACTGGAAACCTTACCTGCGATCCCATAAAGTTTAAAGCAGTATTTCGGAGATTTTTCTCCGAAATATATCAGACTGAGCATTATGAGGCTAGATGGACAAAAAAGAATCTTTCTTGAAGAATTTGGATCTTCCAGGGGTGACCCCCAAATAAGTGTCTTGCCTTAATGCACCATTGTCAGTGCTGGAGGGTGAAAAGCTGTTACCGGGCGGAAAGGCGCCCGGTCCTGATGGATGTCCACGTGAATTTTATGAGGAATTTATAAACCTATTGTCAGGGTCGATGCTTACCAGTTTAGTCACTCACGCAGTCATGACTGCCTCCCACCATCCTTAAGAGAGGCTCATATTTCTCTTATTTTTAAGAAAAGGAAGACACCGAAAGATTGTGCTTCCTATAGGCCCATCTCACTTCTAAATGTTGATTTCAAAATTCTGTCTGAGTCCCTTATATGAAGGATGGAAACTATTTATCGTTCCATTGACAAAGTGTACCAAACCGGCTTATAAAAGACTGCAGATATTCCAACAATGTTAGATTACTCAATATGATCCAAGTGTGTCAACAGCAAATTATAAAGGTAATAATGATCTCTTTAGATGCAGAGAAGGCGTTTGCTTGGGTTGAATAGCTGTATCTCTTCTATACGTTAGAATGATTTACCTCGGCAAAGTTTTTGTAAAGTGGGTGAGGGTCCTTGAAAGTGATCCTCTGTGTGCGATCCTGTAAAATTAATATGTCTAGCGGCAGTCGACGAGGTTATCCCCTTTCACTAGTGTTGTTTACGTTGGTGATTGAGCCACTGACGAAGGCCATTTGCAGGGACCCCAACATATCTGCCCCAGAAGTGGGATGGAAGTCACGTAGGATTACATTGTCTGCAGATGACGGTCTTAAATTTTTGGTACCTCACCTCATGCAATGCATACGTTAGTTTGATGCCTTTTTCGGATGTACCTTTGATTTTACAACGTCGGGGGCCATGACTATGGGCGAACTCAGGAAAATAACTGATGCTGTGGGAGAATCCTGATTTCCTTTTCAATGGTCCCAGGGGGTAATGAGGATGTTCCCTATTTAGGTGTATTCGTTAATGCTATATTTGAACTTATATTTACGTGGGATTTGTCCATTTGTTTGACAAAATTAGACAAGACCTTCGAATATGGGAGCACTTCCAATATCCTGGCTAGGTCAGATAGTTCTTATTAACATGATTTCCCTCCCTTGTTTGCTATACCGTGTGTGAATGCTTTCTTTGATGTTTCCCAGAAAGACATTTAGGAGACTAAATGGATGATGTAGCTCCTTGATTTGTCACCATAAGCGACCACCATAAGTTAACCAAATTACATCGAGACCACAGTTTGAGGGGAGTAAATCTCCCGAATATTAAAAGCTATCAAAAAAGCTCTTCTTTACCCGATGTTAGTGAGGCCTCGGCGTCAATATGTTTAGATATTGAAGCTTCTCAGGCAAAGTGCTCCCTTATTAGTCTGCTATTCAGAGACAAAATGAGGACATTTATGGAGTATTGCCATTTCCCAACCAGTATCAATAATTTTAAAGTAGGGAGTGCAATGTTTCCGATTTAGGGCAATACAGCAAAACCTCATTTCTTACCCCAAAACGTGGTGTACCGTGTTTCCGACGGGGGATACTGGATTCCATGTTTAAACTGTGGGCAACTTGTGGGTGTATCTTGCTTTGATGATTTATCTGAGGGAGAAGCAAGGATATCCTTTGATCAAATATGTCGTAACAATAGACTAACGAGTAGAGATCTCTTCTGTTTTATTTTTTTTATCAGATCAGAGATGTTATTCCAAAGAGAACCACGCTTTTAACAGACTCGTACAGATCCGATTCAGAGAAGAGGGTGCTTAGTGCTAAGAACACACTCTCTGTCAGTACACTTTGTCATTTGTTGGACAGTGGCCCCTCAGACGAGACTTTGTGCCTTTCTGAGGTCTGCAAAGAGAGTTGGGAGTTCAGATCTCTTTGGACACAGGGGACGATATTTGTGAAAATGCAAGAAGTATTTCGACCTGTAAGAATACTGTCGCCATGTAGTTAAAGATTCTTCACAGAGTCTATCTGGCCGCAGATCCTCTCTCAAACTTCAAGATGGGATTATGTCTTAAATACAGAATGACTATGGGCACACTTACTCATTGCTTGTCGACCTTCCACCAGCGCTATAAGAGCGGTGTGTTCGGTGGGATGGAGAGGATCTTGGGAACGGAATTGAAGATGGCTTAGGTTTCCCTTTTCCTGGGCCTGCCCAGTCTACCTTACTCAGATGTGTATAGGAAAAAGTACTTCAATACCCTCACTCCCTGTGTTTACAAAAATGTTATGTTGTGTTAGGTGTCTGAAAACCCCTGGGTCTATTGCGTTGACGTATCCTAGTCATGGAGCATAGCCCTTTGGAATTTTTTAAAGGTATGTTGCACCAGAAAATAGAGGATTTTTACAAGGCATGACAGCCCTTTTTGAATTACCAAGATACAGGCTGATCTGCCACGCTAATAAGGACTTTTATATAGCTATGAAGAACTTGACTAATGAATGTAATGTCCAGAAAGGAAGAAATACGAACAAATGAACGTGTATTAGTTAATGCTCTTGGAGGTTGAGAGCTATAGTTTTGTTGCACTGAGTTCTACTATTCGTTTTTTTTAATTTTTCTTCGGTCCATTGATTTTCCTTGTTTTTATTTTTATCTACATGCACATAAGTGTAATTGTGTTCATTTGCATTGCTTTTTGAGTTGGGTATTATTGGTTCATTGAGCATTAAAACGAGTTTCTCTGAATAAAAATATTTTTGACAAAAACAAAATGTTAATATGGACAGAATAGAGTACCAAAGGACGATTTCATCATTAGTGAGACCACAAATCATGGTTCACGTTAAGGGTCATCACACCTCGGGTGAAAGGAAGATGTTGAGAGGGCGTCCCATTGGTGGCAACCTCAGTCTGTGTGGGGAATTGAACCTGCACTGTTGGCTTTGCTCTGCATCACAAGCCAGCCATCCAGCCAACAGATTGCAAGACTGTGTAACTGCTTTGATAGAAATAGCCAAAGTCAAAATAAAATATAAACTCTGATAAGAAGGAAAAAAAGGTACAATTCAGATAACGGTCAAGATAATGGCTGACGAAAAATACAGTCTCCGCTGGAAATTATATTTTATAACGAGACAGTTGATTGGATGCTATTTTTGGTTGAATGTAAAAAGGTGACCCAAGCGAAATAACCAGCATTACTAATTGTGGTTAGATATCGATAACTAGAAAATATGAGTACATTTTTGATTGGCTTGTGTGCAGCATTTTTACCATTGTATGAAAGTAAAAAAGCTGATGGAACATATTTTTGGAGGGTTGGTCCCCAAGGGAAATTCCTGCCGAACACATGCTCTAAACGGTTCGCATTTATATGTTTGTCCAAATGTCTCTTAAATGTTGGAGCTGTACCTGCATCTGCCAGTCTTCCTCTGGCAGCTCATTCCATAAACACATCACCCTCTGTGTGAAAAAAAGAAGTTCCCTCTTCGTCCCTTTCAAATCTTCCCTCTTTCAGCATAAACCAATGGCTCAATGATTTAATTTTCCTATCCTGTGGAAAAGATCTTGGCTTTTCATCCTGACCATGCTCCCCTGATTTTGTCAATTTCTATAATGTCACCCCTCAACCACCTATTCTCCATCTGATACTAACTTCAAGAACAAGAATTGCAAGTTAAGCACTGAAAATTTGAAACAATGTTAAAAGTGACGGGTAAACAGCCCTCAGCCCAAACTTCGTACTGTCATTTGTTTTCTTCTTTATGTTACAATACTAAGGCAATATGAAAATCTTACTAGTACCAATTAGCTGGCAAGTAGCTGAATTCCTTTGTCTGATTCCTGTGATGATTTCTACAGTGAAAATATATCTCAGGCCAGATCTATGTAATTCTACGTGTTCAACATTCTCCCTCCTGGCCTCCATATGGTTTTATGTGGTTGTGTTTTCTTTATCTTGCACTCAATAGAGAGAACCCCTATCCTCATTCTCATCTTAATTTAAACTCATTTTATATCATGTTCTCGTTCACCACAGCTAAAAGCCTGTTCATCTGTTGTCACACCCTCAGTTCCCTGTCACCTACCCCCCACCTCTGGCAAGGAACTAAAATGCCCAGTTTCCAATCCTTTTCAGTTCTGAAGAAGTGTCCACTGGACCTGCTTAGTTTCTTCAGCAATTTGTGTTTTTCAACATTATCCAAAGATGTGTGTTAAAACTGCTCAAAAGCCCTGTCCAGTACAGAGCGCTGTACATTGGGAAGTGAACAAAAACGCAAAGTGCACAGGTTCATTGGCTCTGAAACGACATAAGGCTGGCATCACTGACACGACAGAGGTCTTAATCATGGTCAGGGAGAAAAACAGAGGAAAAAACATTCACTTCAAACATAGAAGATGGTATGAATGGAAAGAAAATGATTCAGATTAATACGTTAAAATATCTGAGTAAAGCAACAAATTGGAAGCGTGACATCAGGGTGGGATCCTCAGCAGAATGGGATTATGAAACTGGATGTATCCTCACATCAGAAACCAGATTAGGTTACTGAGTACAGGGCTGATGGGTGAATGGGTCTCGGTGTGAACTGGGGGGAAGTCAGTAGAATTGATTTGCAGATATTGCAGCCCATACTGGGTTATCATGTGATGCTGTAGATCTCAGCAGCAGCCGCAGCAGAATTGCATTCAATCACAATCCATAACTTTTCCCCAGGATAATCCATCACTCTACCATTATCATCAAGCCGAGCGATGGTTCAGTGCTGAACATGCCAGAGTCAGAACCATGTGTATCGGAACCTGATGACAACCCACTAAAGCTACCACACTTGACTGGTAACATTACAAACAGCAGAACTATCATGTGATGGAGAGGATGAAATTATCCCAAAACAAACTGATATGATCGAAACTCTACAGTCAAGCCACATCCAGTCATTAATGTTGATGGACTATTAAACAACTTACAGGAGGAGAGGACTGCACAAATATCCCTAGCCCTGCACATCAGTGTATAAGACAAGGTTGTAGTATTTGCATGGGTCTGCGTGGGTTTCCTCCGGGTGTTCCGGTTTCCTCCAACAGTCCAAAGATGTGCAGGTGAGGTGAATTGGCCATGCTAAATTGCCCGTAGTGTTAGGTAAGGGGTAAATGTAGGGGTATGGGTGGGTTGCGCTTCGGCAGATCGGTGTGGACGTGTTGGGCCGAAGGGCCTGTTTCCACACTGTAAGTAATCTAATCTAATCTAATTCTCAAAATATCGATTCATAAAATCTGGTGCCAGTAATATTGCCCTTGAATCTAATGTCCATTGTAAACATGTGTTCCTTCCCCGATGTACTTTCAGGAAGTGAATCTCCCGTGCTTCCTGGTATGGCCTACATCTGTCTCCAGATACACAGGCATGTGATAAACTCTACAACGGTCTCTGAAACGGCCAAGCAATATACACAATTGTATCAAATTGCTCTGAGTTCTTAAAGGATAAAACCAGACAGAACACCAGCAATGAGCTTTCATCCGGACAGATGCTGCCTTCCGAATGTTTAAGAGCTTGTGACAACAATGACAGAGCTTTCCCGCACACTGCACAGAAACCTCAGGAAGGGAACAGGACATTAGACACTTTTAGCTTTCCCCGTTCTAGCTCATGGAGACAAGTTCACTTTTATAACCCTAGTTAATACATTCTTCTGAAACTGATCAATTCCTGTCTTATGCTGCTCAATGATTGACCGTCCAACCCATACAATCACAGAAGCACTGGCTTTGTACTGTCATAAATACAGCACGATCTACATTAGTCCCACTTTCCGATACGAGGCCCATACCATGGCACTTCAAGGGCACGACCATGTATTTGTTAATGGTTGTGAGGTTACCTGTGCCAACCGCCCTCTCAGGAAGTGTATTCCTGACCCCAACAGCCTCTGGATGAAAACCAATCCTTAAATCCTGAATAAACATCAAACCCTTCACTTTAAAATTGTACTCCCTTGTTCTTCGCCCTTTGACTGAAAAGAACAGCTGCTGTCTATCCATGCTGTCCACGCCCCCTGTAATCTTATCCTTCTGAAGCATATCCCTCTCAGCCTTCAATGCTCCAAAGTAAACAACCAGAGCTGAACTGCTCCATCCAAGGGAACATCCTGGTGAATCTCTACTGCACCCTCTCCAGTGCAATCACATACTTCCTGTAATGTGGCTCCCAGACCTGCACATAATATTCCATTTGGCCTAACCAAATTTCCACATAGCCCTTATAATCTGTGCCTCCATGAATAAAGGCAATGTTGATGGCCGCTATGCTTTGTCAACTTCTGCATTAACCTGTTTAATCACATTCAGGTATATGTGGAGAAGCACTCTCTGAGCTTCCTAATGTGCTTCTATTCATTGAGTCCTCCACTGTCTGGTTGCTTCTTTCAAAGTACATCACCTCATATTTATCAGGGTTACATTCTATCGGCCATTGATCCACCCGTTTCATCATTGCATCTGTATCTTTCTGTAATATAAGACCATCCTCCTCACTGCCAACTATCCAGCCAAACTTTGTGTCAAACGCAAACTTATTTATCACACTCACCCTAACCCAATCCAAATTCACAGCTGCATCATTTATGAATACTACAAATAATAAGGTTAAAAATCACACAACACCAGGTTATAATCCAACAGTTTTATTCGCAGGCACGAGCTTTCGCAGCGCTGTTTCTTCATCACGTGATTATGCTCTTCGAAATGTCGTGCTTAAATAAACAGCTGGACTATCATCTAGTGTTCTGTAAATTTTTATCTTTGCCCAAGCCAGTCCAACACTGGCATCTCCGAATCACAAACAATATGGGACACAGCACTGATCCCTGTGGTACACGATTGGATACTGGTCTCCAGTCAAACAAACAGATTTCTACCAGCAGACCTTCTGTCTCCTACAACTAAGTTGATTTAGATACAACTTGGCAAATTACTAATGAGTCCTACCTGTTCCTTGGTTATTCTGCTCCACTTGACGTACCTGTAGAATATCTGGGGATTCTCCCTAATCCTTCCTGCCAACAGGTTTCCATGACACTGTGTTCGTCAGTCTCCTTCAAATGAAGAATTGCCTTCTTATTGCAGTCTGAAATGGTCTATCCTTTACCTGAAATAATTTGCCTTAAATGTAGAGTAGACAGCCAGAGAAAAATCCTGTTTATTTCCAACTTGTCATATGTTTAGTGATTTCTCTAAATTTCACTATGATCATCTCTCATTCTTTGAAACTGCAAAGAACACAGGCCGAGTTTCCACACCAGGCAGTCTCACCATCTGAGGGATTAATCTCGAGATTGTCCATTGCACACCCTCCGTGGCCATCATATTCTTTGTCAGATTGGGTCACCAACACTGGACTCAATACTCTATGTACAGTTTCAATAGCAAGCTGTGAAACTGCTTCAGCATGACCTTCCGACTATGTTCTGATTCTCTTAAATGAAGGCGAACCTGACATTAACTTTTCACTTTTATATATTCCTCCAATTACCATTCACATTATGTATGAATTCACTGCATGAGTTCTCATACAAAAATCCTTCTGAAAATCAAAATATGCCATTTCTATTTTCCAATAAACAAGTTCAAGTCATTCTGAAGTTTGTCAAAGATGAAGACTCTGCCAGACTCTGCCAGTGCATACTGATTCTCTCCAATGTTGTTGTTAATTTCTAAATATCCAATATCAGATCCTACATAATAGGTTTCATCAGCTTCGCTACAGATGTCAAGTTAATTGGTCTGCAGTTCTCCACATTATCTCTTCTTCCCTTTGCAGATGCTTGAATCCCTTCCATTTATCTCCAATGCTTGGAACACATTTACTAACTTCCAGCCTCTGCAGAATGTACAGGAAAATAAAACAGTCATCGACAGCACAAGTAATGTGTCTATTGCTGATTTATTTCTAATATTTTGATACGAAGTACAGCTGGCTCATCAGACTTAGCAATTGTCAATCCAGCGACAATACTACTATGCTAGCCTTCAACTACTACCTTGTTACTGATATGAATTGACTTTCTGTCTTTAGTTCCACAAGTTCCATGTGATCATTTGGTGTTACTCAGCGATTTTATGGATCTTGCTCCTTGATGACAGATGCAAAGGAACTGGTTATTTTCTTGGCCATTTCCCTGTTCTCCCCAATAACCTCCCCTCTCCTGATTACAAAATTCCACATTTGACCCTGCTTTTATTTTGTTTTCTTTGCAATACAGATTGTAGATTTATGTAATCTTTGTGTTCTTCTTTCACAGAATCATTAAAAGCCCACAGTGCGGAAAAGGCCTTTTTGGTCAGCAAGTCCACCCTGCCGCTCCGAAGAGTAACCACCCAGACCAATTCCCATCCAATTCTACATTTTGCGACCTAATCTACACATCCCTGAATTCTTTGCACAAATAAGCATGGCCAATTCACCTAACCTGTAATTCTTTGGACTATGGGAGGAAACCGGAGCACCCAGAGGAAACCCACGCAGACACGGGGAGAATATGCAATATCCACACAACCAAATTTCTCAGAATTCTCTGGTTGCCACAATGTCTAAAATTCTCCTGAGCTCACTTCCTATGATTAATATAATCTTTAAGTTATTATGTTAACCTTCATAAAGTCACTTGCCCTTTCTTTGGTGATTCTACCTTAAAGAAATAGACATATTTTTCAGACAATGCAGGATTTCTCCAGATCTCCGGGTCCTGACCAGCTGTATCCAAGAACCCAGCAAGAGGCGAGAGAAGATATTGCGGGGGCCCTGGCTGATCTTTTTCCATCACCGCTGTCCACGGGGGAGGTCCCAGAAGACTAGAGAGTCGTGAACGTTGTGCCCTTGTTCAAGTAGGGCGGCGAAGAAGAACCTGTGAACTATAGACCAGTTAGCTTAACAACTGTGACATGTAATTTCCTTGAGAAGGTTCTGAGAGATAACATATGCATGCATTTGAAAAGACACGGTTTCATAAGGAGCAGTCAGCACTGCTTTGTACATAGGATATCATGGCTCATATTGCTTTCACGTTTTTTTGAGGAAGGGACCTCAAAAGGTTTTAGTTGGTAGACGTAGTCTATCTAGGTTTCAGAAAGGCCTTTGATAAGGTTCCACATGATAGGCTGCTCTGAAAGGTTCGATGGCATGGAATTCAGGGGGATCTGGCAAATTGGACACTCAATGGGCTTGATGGGAGAAAGCAGAGGCTAATACTGGAAGGATGCTTATTGGACTGGAGGCCTGTGACGAGTGAAGTGTCTCAGGAATCGGTGCTGGGCCTATTACTGATTTTTATCTATATCAATGATTTGGATGAAAATTTACAAAGCATGATTAGTAATTAGGATGATGACAATAACATGGGCAGTACTGTGAACAGTGAGAAAGATTATCAGAAATTGCTGCAGGACCTTTATCAGCTGGAGAAGTGAGCCGAGAAATAGCAAATAGAGATTAATATAGATATATATGGGGTGATGCATTTTGGAAAGTCAAATGCAGTTTGGAGTTTCATGATGCATGTTAGACCCCGAAGGAGTGTAGGGGAACAGAAAGACCTTGGAGCTCGTGGTTCTCTGAAAGTAGTTGCACGTAGACACGGCAGTGAAAAAGGCTTTTGGCACACTGGCCTTCATCAGTCAGGGCATTGAGTACAGAAGCTGGCGAGGTATATTGCAGTTGGACAGGACGCTGGTGAGGTATGCGCTTGGAGTATTGTGTTCGGTTTTGTTCACTTTGCCATAGGAAGGATGTGATTAAACTGGAAAGAGGACAGAAGAAATTTACAAGGATGTTGCCTGTACTCGACGGTCTGAGTTGTAGGGAGTGTTTGGACCGGCCAGAATATTTTCCTTTTAGTGTAAGAAACTGAGGGGTAATTGTATAGAAAAGTATAAAATCATGAGATGCATAGATAAGGTGAATACACTCCTTCTTTTTGCTAGTTTTGGGAATCAAGGTCTAGAGGACATCAGATTAGAGGTGAAAGAATAAAAAGGATCCTGAGCGCCAACTTTTTTATGCAGAGGTTGGTACACATATGGAATTAGCAGACAGCGGTTTGGTTGAGGCACGTGCATTAACAACATTCAAAAGGCTTTTAGACAAATACACGGATAGGAAAGATTTAGAAGAATAAGGGACAAGGGCAGGGAAATGGAATGAGCAGGATGGACATTTTGGTCGGCACGGCCGACTTTGGTCCAAAGGGCCTGTGTCCAAGCTGCAGGGCTCCATGGTTCTATGACTCTAACAACCATTGCGTGTCTACCACTTCATGCTCAAACATTCGATATTGTATGCAAGCGCCATGTAAAATACAACATATTAACGTCTCTAGTCCTCAGAGCAAGGTTACTAATGAGTCCTTCTGAGCACACAACACCAAATCGAAAATAACCTCCTCTCTTGTTAGAGTCACAACATACTCTTCAAACAACCTGTTTTACGCTTATGGAATTTGTTTTTCACAACATTAACGCAATTTAGATACAATTTAAGATCATTCAATAATACTGCAGCACCCACAGTATTTGCATCTCTGATTTCCAGAGTATACAATGCACAGAATTTGCACGAGAGCATTGGTTTAGATACAATGCTTGCTTCTCCTTCCTATTTGTAAGATCCACCCAAACTGATTCTGTGGAATCTGAGGGATAGGGTCAGTGGCGTTATTAGTGATAGACTTGGACAAGACATTTGGGGAGGGTCACCTCGACACTGACATGATCTGAAGAAATGACCAGCATCACAGGACAAGTATCAATATCCTCCCCACTCTGCCAGGTTAACTGTTACCATACTCTCTCTGGTCCCTCACACTCACTACCTGTTATAGCACCTACCCCCTAACAAGGCTCACACTCTATCTCCAAATAAGGCTCACGCACTACCACTCTCACTATTGAATTCAGCATCTTTCCCACGCCACCCCCAACCCGCGCGCTCTCTCTCCCTCCATTATACTCCCAACACTAATAACACTGCATGGGATACAACACTGTGGACTGACTCCCTCCGGATACATCACCATTCCCCCTCCCCCTCCACCTACAGCAGCTCTAAGAGCAGGGCCACACCCCGCCACCATCACTCCTCCCCGCCGTTCTCCCATTCCAGGAGAAACGGACTGTAATAGGAGAGAAAGGACCAAGCCAGATGGTGGAGCACCCGATACCTGACCCATCCTCCACCCCCCCCCCCCCGCCCCGCGCCATGTGAGGAGGACCCTGGTATGAGCTGGAGAGGAAGGGGAAGTGTTGTATGGAGATTCTGTGACATCCATGACCTCTAACTGAGTAAGAAACAATGTTCAGTGAAGGGCAATTCGCACTTTAACCACGCTGTCTGTTCTCACAATTTTCTCCTTCCCAAAACAACAAATATCTCATTGCAGAGCGATACAGACACAAAAATATTCAGAGACACATGTGAACACGCTAATATATTTACACTCACAGTAATTACTCGCAGATAGAACCGCACACAAGTAGTGGCATACGGAGACATAGACAGTCGCACACAAATAGGCACAAGCACAAGTAAAACGCACAGGCTAATACACAGATAAACCAATGTCAGCACATAAATACACAAACACACAGACACATAAACAAACACAAACAAGTACACATATGGAAACACAGAGACACAGATGCTAGTGCTTATAAGACAGAGATATATAGGTTTTTTATGAATAAGCATGTCAAGAGTTACAGAGAGTAGTCAGGAGAATGATGTTGAGAAACCTCTAAGCCTGTATTAAATGGCATTCAGAGTCGATTGGCCGAATGGCCTAATTCTGCGTTTTTAATGTTCGTGTGGTGTCATGCTATCAGTTATTCTCTTCCTGGGACAGGAGCAGAGAATGAGTTTAATACATATTTGATTGAAAAGAGTCAGTGGTCCTATTGGACAGGTTTAGGGGGCTGAATGGTTTATGTCTATGCCTTATTATTCTATCCTTGTGTTTCAAAAGAGTTGGCGATTTCATGTTAGGTTAACACAGTTTAATATAACTGGTCCCACACTGAAATAAGGTCGCCCCCTTCACTTTAGTGTTGTACTATCTGTAGTGTCCTCATCCTCAGGGAGCAGTGAAGACTCGGTTTTTGAAGATATTCAAGACTGAGCTCGACTGATCTTTGCTGGACAGGAGAGTCAATACTTATTGGGAACAGACAGGAGATAGATGGTCAAGCACAATCAGATCAGCCATGATCATTCTGACTGGTGGCGCCGAATAGCCAACTGCAGCTCCTACCCACGTGTTGTTTCTTCAATCCACCCTCGATGCTGTTACAGGGATATACTGCTGCCACTACCCCATGTATTGTGCCCTCCATCCACCCGTCGAAGCTGGGACAGAGATAGGGGACCACCTCATTCAGCCAGTCTTTATCGTTACCATGAGACTGGAGGAGACCATTCTGCCTCTTTAACGAGTTACAGACAAAAATGAAACGAATCATTTTAGCTCATTGAGTACATTTTACTGCACAGCAGGCCATTTAAACTGCCTGAACTGCTACACAGGAAGCGGTTGCTAACAGTCAATAGAGAGAAGATGTAAATGCTTATTTTCAAATTACAAAGCTGAAACTGGTGGAGTGCCTCAGAGTTCACTGTGGAATCATCAACGATCAATATCTGTATCAAAGATCTGGAGGAAGGGACTGCATATAACAATGCCCAATTAGCTTAAACACCAAGCTGGTCATCCAGTATGTTACCAAATGGAAGTCGTGTGTCATCAATGTGATAAAGGCAAAGGGAAGTTAGTGAGCAAACCTTCAGCAGATATAGCATAATGTGAGTTGTCAATTTTGGATGGAAGGATAAAACAATGTTAAACAATTTAAGTGTAGAGAGAATAGAGAACTCTGTGATACAGACGGTATTCATGATCCTGGTACATGAATCATATGTAGTTAGTCTGCACTTGCAGTAAGTGATTTGAAGCTAAGTGGAATGATTGTGTTTCTGTCAAAGGGTACTAGATTTAATCAGGAATGTTTTACTACATCTGTACCGGTAAAAGTCAGAAGTGCAGATGCTGGAGATCAGAGTCGAACAGTGTGAGGCTGGATAAGCATAGCCAATCAGGCAGCATCCGAGGAGCGGGAGAATTGGCGTCACGGGTATAAGTCCTTCATCAGTAATGTGCCATAAATATCGAGTCTCCTGTTCATTGGGTGCTGCCTGACCTGTTGTTATTTTCCAGAATCACATTTTTCGAGTCTACATCTGCACGGGCATTGCTGAGACCACATATGACATTTTATATGCGGTTTTTATCCCTTAACCTAAAAACAAGACAATTGTTTTAGAAGCTTATCAACAATGTTTTGTTAAACTTTTCCTGGAGTGAAGGCCTTTTGTTCTGAAACGTTATCAGTTTTGGTCTTAGATGAGAAATCTTTTTGAAGCATACACAATATTGAGAAAAATCAGCTGGATACATATGTTCTCTTCTCAGGGACACTAAAATATGGAATAAATGTTAAGAATCAAATGTATTGATTTTCACACAGATATTTTGAAGACATCAAACAGTTTTCAAAAATTAAGCATATGCATACCTACATATCATCAAATTATAAAGCAGGAATTTTCTTTTTTTGCTAACGAAAGGCACTGTGTATAACAACAGCAATGATGCACTTACATATCGTCCATTTTCATCCATTCCAGAGAATGTCCACAACGAGCGCACATGGTCCAGTTTGGTGTTCAGTTGACATGATTGCTTGTTTCAACACAGAGAGGGGGAACAATGTTCCCTGCCGGAGAATCAGCAACTGATTGATCCCTCTATCTTCTTTTGTTCCACCTGACAACAGTAAATCCCTGACTCACTGCTACCTGATGTGTCGTGGAGAATTCCTGATGAGAGATTCATTGGAATCTCCCTACCATCTGAAACAAAGGTAATTCAGCTAACTCCAACTATTCTGGGGAGAAATCGCATTGCAAGCAGCATGCCTGAGCAGAATGGGCGGCACAGTGGATCAGTGGTTAGCACTGCTGCCTCACTGCACCAGGGCACCAGGTTTGATTCCAGCCTCGGGCGACTGCCTGTGTGGAGTTTGCATATTCTACTGGTCTCTGCGTTGGTTTCCTCCAAGTGCTCGGATTTCCTCCCACAGGTCCAAAAATGTGCAGGTCAGGTGAATTAGCCAGGCTAAATTGCCCATAGTGATAGGTGCATTAGCCAGAGGGAAATGGGACTGGTTGGGTTACTTTCCGGAGGGTCGGTGTGGACTTGTTGGGCCGAAGGGCCTCTTTCTACACTGTAGTGAATCTAATCTAATAATTTCAGAGGACAGAATGACATTTGGGGCTGTCTATCATCTATCCATTTGTTATGAGTTCAACTATTGTGACACTCGGAAAACTTTCATTTTTCTATTTTGTCTTGAGATGTGAGTGTTTGTGTGTGTGTGTGTGTGTGCGTGTGTGTGTGTGTTTGACATTTTTCTAGAGGATGAGCCAGACTGACATTTATATCATTACCCATATCACAAACTTTGAAATTTGTTGTAAGCAGTGGAGCAGTCTGACTACAAAAGGTAATACTGACCCTGCAACATTGATTGGAGCACGAATGACATATTCTAAAAGGGCTGTTCAAGTGGGAGTACCCTTCCCCAGAGGTTTGTGGTGCCTGGATGTTTACATTTATTCAAAGTTGTTTCTGTTAAATATTTGAGAGACAAGTGAATGTAGGAAAATGGTGCACGTACAGAAGAAGTACTGCTGAGACCACAATCAGATCAGCTACGATCTTAGTGCGAGACAGAGCAAAGACAAAGTGCCTAATGGCCCACTCCCACTCCTCAGTCCGATGTTCCTATATTCCATTCAGCCCCTCATAGCTCCTGCACAGTTGTAGACGCAGGCCACTCGCTCGAAATACCTAATCCACTGTAAGACGGGATCTTCTTCTGTCCCTCACATTTGTCGCACACAGTTTGGCGTGGGTTGAAAAATGTTTATTCAAAACCCAGGCTGGACTCAAAAGACGCCTCTGATCTATTGAAAGAGTGTCTCCTCTCTGCAACTTGTGCTTCGCTTGGTTGTCATGGTGCAGACCCAGATTCACTGTGAATACAGTCCCCGTACCTGATTCAGAGATGACTCATAAAATGCTTTGCTCTCTCTGACTGCAATGTCCAATAACGGAATGCTCTGGAAAATTGCAACCATTAACTTTCTAATTACAGAATATGAGAACATACGGATCAGGATCAGATGGTAATTCGGATGGTTAGGCCTGCCGTGCCATTGTATAAGATTATGGATGATCCACTGTTGTTATCAACTCTGCTTTATTTTCCGATTCTTCACATCCCTAACTTCTATGGCAGGTCAAAAACCCACCTACCTCATCTGTAAATACTTTCAGTGATATAGCTCCTGGAACTCTCTTGACCAGATAATTTCTGACATTCGCTATTCTCTGTGAGAAGGTTACACTCCCCAAACATACACAATAACCTATTTGTATGTTCAAAAGAGGTGAACACAGCAGCTCATGTAAGAGTGACCGATCCTTATATCAAGGTCAGAGTTGCTCTGGCTGGTATCAAGAAACGTTGACGAAATTAAATTTTAAAGGAATCAGCCACAATCTCTCTACTGGGGGGTCAGAAGACAATGGATCAGAATCTGAGAACATTTGACTGGAATGTTCCATCAATGAACAGGAGTTTATCCAAGGGTTTTTTTACTACCTTTCTCAGCCTTGGATATCATTAACATCACGGATCGAAGATATCCTTTGGATTACTCAAAGTGGTTACTATCCCATCCTCGCTATAGTTTGTGTTCTAGTAAGTCATTCTCTTTGTGTATTGAACCATTCAGCTCAATCCAGTCTGCTCAAACATCAGTCAAAGCTGATAAATTTCTCAAACCCATTCTCCCCGTAACCTTTGATCCTCTTTTCAGTCGAAAACCTATCCTACGCAGTCTTAAATATATTCAATGACTTGGCCTCCACAGCCTTCTGAGGCACTGAATTCCATAGACTCACAATGCTCTGTCTGAAGAAGTTATTCGTTATCTCTGTTCTAAAAAGTCTTCGCTGTGGTCTATGGCTGTACCTCAGATCCTAGTCTTACCTAAGAATGGACACATTTTCCAAAAATCCACTCTGTCCAGGTCATTCGAGTATCGAACCAGGCCCTCAAACTTTCATCGTATGTTAAGCTTTTCATTCCTGGGACCAATCCAGTGAATCTCCTCTGAACACGCTCCAGGAACAGTACACATCTGCTGGGATATAGGACCCAAATCTAAATGTGGCCTGACCAGAGCGTTTTAGTACCTTGTAAGTACTCCCCGCTTTTAACTTCAATTCCTCTCGAAATAAATCCCTTCATTGTATTTACCTTCTTAACTACTGACTCAACTTGCAAGTTTACCGTGAGAGAAGCCTGGACTAGGATTCCCAAGACTTTTCACGTTTCAGACTTCTGCATTTTCTCCCCATTTAAAAAATAGCCCGTGCCACTATTCTTCATACCAAAGTGCATGACCTCATACTGGCGCATGTTTTACTCCATCTGCCACTGCTTTGCCCATCTCCTAACCTGTACAAGTCCTTCTGCAGCTTCTTTGCCTCCTGCGTGCTAACTGTCCCTCTAGATATCTTTATAATGTCTGCAAACTTAGCCAGAATGGACTCCGTTCCATATCTAGATCATTAAGGCACAATGTGAAAAGTTGTCCGAACACTGAGTCTTGCAGAATACATTTTGCCACCGTTTGCCATCCTGGGAAGGACCATTTTATCCACACTACCTGCTTTTTGCCAAACAGCCAAACTTCAATCCATGCTAGCACTTTGCCTCTGTCACCATGGGCCCTTATCTTAATCAATAGTCTTCTGTGTGGCACTCGCCAAAAGCCTTCTTGTGGTCCGGGTAAGAGTATCCATTGGCGCTCCTGGGTCGAAGCTGATCGTTATTTTCTCAAAAGGTTCAAGCAAATGCGTCAGACATGACCTCCCTTTGATGATACCATGCTGAATTTGCCTTATATTTCTATACACTTCCAAATATTTAGAAATATTATCCTTCCAATTTGGTTCCAGGATCTTACCCACGACTGAGGTTAGGCTGTTTGGTCTGTAATTTTCCGTCTTCTGCCTTATTCCCTTTGTAAACAGGGATTTTACATGAGCGTTATTCCAGTCCTCTGGGACATTCCCTAATTCTAATGATTCAGGAAAGGTCAACACTAACTCCTCCACTACCACTGAGCTTTCTCTCTTTGAACTCTGTGTTATAGTCATTCCCGTCCAGGTGATTTATCCATCTTCAGCCCATTTAGCTTTTCTACCCTGTTTGCCCTGGCGATGGGTGACATACTGAGCATTGCGTCTTCACATTCTTGAACAATTAGGAATTTATTTGTGTCTTCGGCCATTTCTTTGTTCCCCACTACTGTCTGTACTGTGCCATTGTCCACTTTTGTCTCGCCTTTGCCTTTTTTATATCTAAAGAAAATCTTCCAACTTTCCTTGATTTAACTGGCAAACATATCCTCATATTTAATTTCCTCCCTCCATATTTATTATTTTGTTGTCCTCTGTTGGTCTTTGTGAGCTTCCAAATCGTCTGGTTTTCCTGTGCCCTTCGTCATATTATACGCTTGCTCTTCTTTCCCTGACTTTCGACACAAACACCTATTGAAGGAGCCACACTCTGAAAGCTAGTGTGCTTCCAATTAAACCTGCTGGACTATAACCTGGTGTTGTGTGATTTATAACCTAACCAGCCATGGTTGCTTCATTCTCCCCTATACCATCCTACGTTTTTCTCGGGAAGAATCTCTGTTGTGTCTCCTGAATTACTCGCAGATACTCCTGCCATTGTTGTTCTACTGTTATTCATGTTAGACCCATCCCAGGGAATTCTACCAAGCTCCTCCCTCATGCCCCTGTAGTTGACCTCATACAGCTGAAATACCGTTACCTCTCATTCCATCTTCTCCCTCTCAAATTGCAGAATAAAATCAATCATATTATGATTACTGCTTCCTTCGCGTTCCTTAGTTTAAGTTCTCTAAATCAGTGTGCCTCATTGCACAACACTAAATCCAGTATTGCCCTGTTCCTGAGTGGGCTCCACCACAAGCTGCTCCAAAAAGCCCTATCGAAGATATTGCACAAATTATTTTTCCTGCAAACTACTCACAACCTGATCTTCCCAGTCCACCCGTGTATGGAAATCTCCATGACCACTGTACTTTGCCTTTTCTATGCATCTTTTCTATCTCCTGGTGTATATATACAGGTCCTGTCTACTTTTTTGGAATCCTGAACATAACGCCATGTAGAACATAGAATATAGAACATTACAGCACAGAACAGGTACTTCAGCACACGATCTTGTGCCGTCCATTGATCCTCATGCATGCACCCTCAAATTTCTGTGACCATATGCATGTCCAGAAGTCCTTAAATATCTATAATGATCAACAACTGTGCTGGCAACACATTCCATGCTCTCACAACTCTCTGTGTAAAGAACCGGCCTCTGACATCCCCTCTATACTTTTCTCCAACCAGCTTAAAACTAGGACCCTTCGTGTTAGCCATTTCTGCCCAGGGAAATAGTCTCTCACTACTGACTCTATCTATGCCTCTCATAATCTTGTATATCTCAATTAGGTCCCCTTTCCTCCTCCGTTTCTCCAATGAAAAAAGTCCGACCTCTGTCAACCTCTCTTCATAAGATAAGCCATCCAGTCGAGGCAGCATCCTGGTAAACCTCCTCTGAACCCGCTCCAAAGCATCCATATCTTTCCTGTAATAGTGCGACCAGAACTGGATGCAATATTCCAAGTCCGGTCTAACCAAAGTTTTATAGAGCTGCAACAAGATCTCACGATTCTTAAACTCAATCTCCTTGTTAATGAAAGCCAAAACACCATATGATTTCTTAACAACCCTGTCCACTTGGGGTGGCCATTTTAAGGGATCTATATACCTGCACACCAAGATTCCTCTGTTCCTCCACACTGCCAAGGAGCCTATACTTTACCTTTTTTCGGCTTTCAAATCCGACCTTCCAAAATGCATCACCTCGCGTTTTTTCCAGGTTGGACTCCATCTGCCACCTCTCAGCCCATCTCTGCATCCTGTCAATGTCCCGCTGCAGCCTAAAACAGCCCTCTACACTGTCAACGACACCTCCAACCTTCGTGTCATCTGCAATCTTGCTGACCCATCCTTCAATCCCCTTATCCAATTCATTAATAAAAACTACAAGCAGTAGAGGCCCTAGGACAGAGCCCTGTGGAACACCACTCACCACTGACTTCCGGGCAGAATATTTTCCTTCTACTACCACTCACTGTCTTCTGATGGCCAGACAATTATGTATCCAGACAGCTAAGTTCACCTCTATCCCATCCTCCTGACCTTCTGAATGAGCCTACCATGGGGAACCTTATCAAATGCCTTGCTAAAGTCCATATACACCACATCCACTGCTCGACCCTCATTAACTTTTCTATTCTCATCCTCAAAGCACTCGATAAGTTTCGTGAGGCATGACCTTCCCCACACAAAACCGGGTTGACTGCATTCAATCAAGCCATGCTCTTCCAGATGGTCACAAATCTATCTCTCAGAATCCTTTCTAACACCTTGCAGACGACAGACGTGAGACTTACTGGTCTGTAGTTGTCGGGGTTTCCCTATTTCCTTCCTTGAAGAGAGGAATTACATTTGCCTGTCTCCAGTCCGCAGATACGACTCAGTGGAGAGTGAGGATGCGAAGATCTTCGCAAGTGGGGAAGAAATCGCATTTCTCATTTCCCAAAGCAGCTGAGGACAAATCTGGTCAGGGCCTGGCGACTTATCAATCTTAATGTTTGACAAAATTTTCAGAACTTCAGCTTCCTCCATCTCTATCCATTCCAGCATGCACACCTGCTCTTCAAAGGTTTCATTAAACATCTATATTTCTTTTCTCAACTTTTGGGGATCCTCAATTCTACCCACACCGATTTTGTGCCATCTGACCCTATTTTATGTTATACAGTCAGAGGGCTGTACTGTCAGAGAGATGAACAGAATGGAAACAGATCCTTCTGTCCAACTCGTCTATGCCAATCAGATTACCCAACCTAATCTAGTCCCATTTGCCAGCAATTAGCCTATATCCTTTTTACGCCTCCTCTTTACATACCCATCCAGATGCCTTTTAAATGTTGGAATGGGACTAGTGTCCACCACTTCCTCCCACAGTTGTTTCCATATACATACACCACCCTGTGAATGATAAAAAAGCTTGCTCTTTTGGTAACTTTTAAATCTTTCCCTTCTCAACCTAAACCTATGCCCTCTAGTTATCCCCCACCCCATGGAAAATAATTTGTCTATTTATCCCATGCATGCCCCTTGTGATTTTCTAAGCAGCTATAAGGTCACCCCTCAGCCTCTGAGGCTCCAGGGCAAACAACCCCAGCCTGTTCACCTTCTGCATGTAGCTCAAATAGTCCAATCCTTGTAACTTTTTCAGAATACTTGCTGCCTCACAGCGCCAGGGACCTGGGTTCAATTCCCGCCTCAGGCGACTGACTGTGTGGAGTTTGCACGTTCTCCCCGTGTCTGCGTGGGTTTCCTCCGGGTGCTCCGGTTTCCTCCCACAGTCCAAAGATGTGCGGGTCAGGTGAATTGGCCATGCTAAATTGCCCGTAGTGTTAGGTAAGGAGTATATGTAGGGGTATGGGTGGGGTTCGCTGCGGCGGGTCGGTGTGGACTTGTTGGGCCGAAGGGCCTGTTTCCACACTGTAAGTAATCTAATCTAAAACATTCTTCCGATAGCAAGGAGACCAGGATTCTTACGAAAGATTTATTTTCATTCTTACTCCCCACGACTCAACCTATCTTTTCGATAGGATGCATACTCTTGAATGCATCAGCTGTCAATCCTGATTCCCTTGCAGCACGTGTCTGCCAATTTCAATCAGCTCTACAAGCTCATTTACTTTATTTTTTATACGGCATGCATGCAGACCTAACACTCACAGTCCTATATTAACTGTCCATCCTCTCAGTTTCATTTGTCTGTCCAGTGTGCTTGAAGTTTGATTGTTTACACTTTCAATACACTGTGTCCTATTTGTGCCTATGCTGGAGATTTCATTAAATTCTCCAGCGTTCTTCACTCTTACTTCCTCTTTGAATTCAAGTTTTCTAATTTGCCCTATAACTGAAATCTCACCCAAACCTAAAGATTAGTTGAAAGATCTGACTGCAGCCCTAATTATGAGATTTGTTAGGACTCTGGTCCCAGCATTGTTCAGATGAAGACCATACCATCAGAACAAGTCCCTTCTTCCTCCATAATTCAATATGCATATGCAACACAAAATACAGGTACAAAATGACTTGTGCATTCCAAAATGTGGAAAGTACAAACAGATAAGATTGGTAAAATACAATCATGACCTTGAGCTGTATAAAATGAAATGTGAATTATAAAAACCATGGAAGTGCTGTGCAAACGTTATCAATCAGTATTCGGCCCACAGCTGAGATACTGATTTCCCCTTTGACAGTGATCTCCCTCACTGAGATTCTCTGGTGCAGTCCCACACACAGTATTTCGGGGGCTTATCAGTTCCTGCTGCTGTTCGCCCAGTCTGTCTAAGTTAATCCACTTTCTCCCTGGAACCAATCAATAGGTCTATTGGATTCCGTTTAACTGTCAGAAACCTTGCTCTGTGATGTTTTTGGAGATAAATGATCTGGGATGACAGCTAGTATCAGCACAGTGCTCACAGGGTATGGCACTAGACAAAGGGCTTGCAGTCCAGGGGAGTATCTAAATAAAATTTCCATCTTCTGTCTATTTTCCTCATGCTGACTCCTGATCTATCCAGCTTCACTTTCTTCTAACACCCGTTTCTTCCACACAGTCAGTCTCTGTCTGTATATCTCTCCCACTCTCTCTGTATCTCCAATAACTCTCTCTGCTTTCGGATAGTTCAGTTGGTGGACTTGTGGATGTAGGATGGGTTAAATTGCCTCCGTCTGTGCTGTATTAATTCTAAGGTTCTCTGATCCACAATAAAGACTTTCAGTGCCTGGAGAAAAAAGCTGGTTCTGCGAAGGACACAGTACACAGTCATTCATTATCACTTCCTGTTTTCTGACATGCAATATCCTCTAAATATCTGTTCAAACAAAATACATTGACATTCGAGCAGTTGGGACGACATTCACCAGACGATATTGAAATCAGGATTTAATAAACAGTCCCGCCATGCAAGATGTGGATTTTCCTGACAGCAGCTCCTTCCAATTAACAGCCCCTCGCTTCTGCCTGATGTGGATTTGCCTTCCTCCAACTTACTAACTTCCAAAGATCCTGACTTATTCCATGATCGTAGCTATCTCAAACCTGAGGGCATCGTTATCACTGTTTCTAGAATGATCTTCTAATGAATGGTCAGTCACGTGGACATGCTCATTTTCTACTACGAGGTCCAGTGTGGCCCATGTTGTAGTTGGACTATCCACATGCCGCTGCAAATAACTTTCTTGGGTGCGCTTAAGAAATTCTACTCCGTCTAAGCCTCTTGCTGTAAAGGATTCCCAGTCAATATTGGGGATGTTAAAGTCCCTCACTATGGCAACTCACGTCTCCATAATCGGCCGACATATTTGTTCCTCAATTTCTCGATGGCAGTTGGAGGGACTGCAGTATAATCCTAACACATGCATCCATCATATCTTGAGCTCTCTCCATGTTGCCTCAGAAGATGAGCCTTCCAATACGTCCTAAGTGCAGATGTAACAAACTCCCTGATTAGTAATGCAACTCCTCCCCTTCTTTTAGCTTCCCCTCTATATCATCGAAAAGAACAAAACCCTGGAAAGTTGAGCAGCCAGTCCTGCCTCTTTCTCAGCAAAGTCCCTATAATGTTTGCAACATCGTAGTCCCATGTAGCGATTCAGGCTCTAAATTCAACTGTTTACCCATAATAATCCTTGCATTGAAATAAATACACTTCCACCAAACACATCAGATACTTACCTGATATGTGGTTTGAGTTTCCCTGAAGTACTTTCTGCTGCTATTTTCCAGTGACAGGAGATTACGAAAGACTATCAGTAAAGCAGAAAAGATTGTAGACAGACAATTCCAGTTTCCTCCTTTGTCACTTCAATCTGTACCTTGCATTACACATGGTCTGATTTCGATAGAGTGCTGGATAATTATTTCACTTTAAACGACTGTCTCCAGCCACTCACTGCATATTCAGCAAGTATTTCTGGACCCAATGGATTGATGCTCTCTTGTCCTTCTCTCACGAATTCTTGGTAATATTTACATTGTAGTTATATATACTCATACAATCTCCAAGAACTTACCTGCCAGATTCCTCACATGAAATTAATAACACTTCAGGTTGCCAGTCCCATTGTGTTCAGTGCCCTCTCCTTCTTTGTTGTTGGTTTTAGATGCACTGGTTTTAGTCTCCAATTCCTCATCAGTCACTGTATTGTGGACCGACTGCTCTGGTTCCCACTCCACAGTGCCACACTAGTTTAAACCCTCCGGAGTGACAATAGTAAACCTGCCTACCAGGACCTTGCCGCCAGTACAGGTCCATTCCATCCTTCTTGTGCAAATCCTACCGACCCGGGAATCCCAGTGGATCCACATATAGGAGATTGCTGCCTGTTCAGGTCCATCCCGTCCTACTTGCGTATATCCTACTGACCCGTGAAACCCAAAGATCTACACATCAAAGCTTGCTGCTACTTCAGGTCCATCCCGTCCTCCTTGGCTATATCCTACCGAGTCTGCAATCCCAATCATCCACATATCAGAAGTGCTACCAGCTTTTTGGCGGTGTATATAACTATATTACCTTCCTATTCCTAATCTCACTCGTACGTGACATATTCTAGCGTCTCCAAAATTCAAATATCCTTTCAGCACAACTCGAGCAAGGCCTTTTCTTTAAAGTGGATAGACGTGATTATAAAAACGTAAGTGTGACCTCATTTACCAGGAAGGTGGAGCCTACTGACTCAGTCCAATGGCCAGAGGATCTGATATCTATCACCTCCACCAAACCTGTCTGACAAGGTAGACATATGGACCATTTATTTGCAGATTGACGAGGATAAACAGAAGACTACAAAATTAGAGAGCAGATGGATGTCATTCAGCCTGTTTACTCTGATTTGCTATTAAATTGGATTTTAATTATTCTGTTCCTTTCAATGGCAGGATCTTTACCCCAGCATCCCCCGCGGGTGAGCGAGTGCCCAGTGTCGTTGTGTGCACAGTCCTGCGAAGGGAATATCCAGTGCCAGG
This sequence comes from Hemiscyllium ocellatum, assembly GCF_020745735.1. NCBI lineage: Eukaryota > Metazoa > Chordata > Chondrichthyes > Orectolobiformes > Hemiscylliidae > Hemiscyllium > Hemiscyllium ocellatum. The sequence goes on along the minus strand of NC_083421.1, from coordinate 9,655,565 downwards.
CGATTGGGTGTGGGGAGTCCCAGGTTTGGCAAAGGAAAGGCTGCATGCAGTATGGATGGACTGAGGGACTGAAAGAGATGGAATGCCTATCCAGGGACACTGCATTCAGCAAGATTCCTAAACACCCAGGGAACACGAGAATCATGGCTGCTTTTACAAAAGCTGCCACATTTACTGCATTTCTCCATGAAATGTAAGGAAATATATTGTAGATTGTAGAAATCTGAAGTAAATACAGAGAAATCCTGTGGAGAGAGAAAGGAGTTAATGCTCCCAATGCAGACACGGGAAGAATGTACAACGTACACACAGACAGATTCTAGAGATTGGAATTGAACCCGAGTACCTATCACTGCGAGGCAGCATTGCTGTGCACACAACCGTCATCTCTGGGTTGTTGCCGGTGCCACATGACAGTGAGGTAATTAATAGGGAGAGAGTGAAGTTGAACACGTGGCTGCAAGGATGGTGTAGCAGGGAAGGATTCAGGTGTTTGGACAACTGGACTGAATTCTGGGGAAGGTGGGACCTGTACAAGCAGGACGAGATGCACCTGAACCAGAAAAGCACCAATATCCTGGGAGGTAGGTTTGCTAGCACGCTTCTGGAGGTCGGGGGGGAGTTAAATTTATTTGGCAGAGGGATGGGATCCGGACGTGTCGTCCATAAAGTAGGTTAGCTGTTTTTCAGGATGTCCAAGAATGTAGGGAGGCTGTGGAGAAGGTAGCACTGACAGGGAATACTTGCAGACACAGAGATGGGTTCAAGTGCGCATACTTCAACGCAAGGAGTATCAGAAATAAGATGGGTGAACTTAAGGCATGGATTGGTACTTGGGAGTACAGTGTTGTGGCCATCACGGAAACGTGGATAGAAGAGGGACAGGAATGGTTGTTGGATCTTCCTGGTTACAGATGTTTCAGTAAGATTTAGGAGGGTGGTAAAAAAGGAGGGCGTGTGGCGTTGCTAATTAGAAATGGTATAATGGCTGCAGAAAGGCAGTTCGAGGAGGATCTGCGTTTGGAAGTAATATGGGCTGAAGTCAGAAATAGGAAAGGAGCAGTCACCTTGTTGGGTGTTTACTATAGACCCCCCAATAGCAGCGGAGATGTGGAGAAACAGATTGGGAAACAGATTAGGAAACAGATTTTGGAAAGGTGCAGAAGCCACAGGGTAGTAGTCATGGGCGATTTCAACTTCCCAAATATTGATTGGAAGTTCTGTAGATCAAGTTGATTGGACGGAGCGGTATTTGTGCAGTGTCTCCAGGAAGCTTTTCCAATTCAGTGTGTAGATTGTCCGACCTTACGGGAGGCCATATTGAATTTGGTACTTGGTAACAAACAAGTGATGGGCTTGTTAGTGGGTGAGCATTTTGGTGATGGTGACCACAATTCTATGGCTTTCACCTTGGTTTTGGAGAGAGGTAGGTGCGTGCAACAGGGTTGGTTTTACAATTGGGGGAAGGGTAAATACGATGCCGCAAGACAGGATCTGAGGAGCATAAGTTGGGAGCATAGGCTGTCAGGGAAGGATGTCATTGAAATGTGGAACTTTTTCAAGGAACAGATACGACATGTCCTTGATGTGTATGCACCTGTCAGGCAGGAAAGAGATGGTCCTGTGAGGGAACCTTGGTTGATGAGGGAAGTTGAATGTCTAGTAAATAGGAAGAAGGAGGCTTATAGAAGGATGAGGAAACAAGGTTCAGACAGAGCGTTGGAGGGATATCAGATCGCCAGCAGGGAGCTGAAAAAAGGGATTAGGAGAGCTAAGAGAGGGCATGAAAAATCTTTGGTGGGTAGGATCAAGGATAACCCCAAGACCTTTTCTGCGTATGTGAAAAACACGCAAATGACGAGAGCGAGAGTAGGTCCGATCGAGGACGGTTGTGGGAGACTGTGTATTGAGTTGGAAGAGATAGGAGAGGTCTTGAATGAGTACTTTCCTTCAGTATTTACAAATGAGAGGGACCGCATTGTTGAAGAGGAGCGTATGAAACGGACTGGTAAGCTAGAGGAGATACTTGTTAGGAAGGAAGGTGTGTTGGGCATTTTGAAAAATTTGAGGATAGACAAGTCCCCGGGCCTGACAAGATATATCCTAGAATTATGTGGGAAGTAAGAGAGGAAGTTGCAGAGCCGTTGGCAATGATCTTACCGTCTTCACTGTCAACGGGGAGGTACCAGGGGACTGGAGAGTGGCGAAAGTTGTGCCCCTATTCAAAAAAGGGAATAGGGATAACCCCGGGAATTACAGGCCAGTTCGTCTTACCTTGGTGGTAGGCAAAGCAATGGAAAGGGTACTGAGGGATAGGATTTATGAGTAGCTGGAAAGACACTGCTTGATTAGGGACAGCCAGCACGGATTTGTGAGGGGTAGATCTTGCCTTACAAGTCTTATTGAATACTTTGAGAAGGTAACAACCCATGTGTTTGAGGGTAGAGCAGTGGATGTAGTGTACATGGATTTTAGCAAGGCATTTGATAAGGTTCCTCTTGGTAGGCTTATGCGGAAAGTCAGGAGGCATGGGATAATGTGAAATTTGGCTAGTTGGATAGAGAACGGGTCACTGGTTGAAGTCAGTGAGTGGTGGTAGATTGTAAGTATTCAGCCTGGAGCCCAGTTACAAGTAGAGTTCCACATGGATCAGTTCCGGGTCCTCTGCTGTTTGTAATTTTTATTAATGACTTGGAAGAGGGGGTCGATGGGTGGGTCAGTAAACTTGCAGAGGATATGACGATTGGTGGAATTGTGGATAGTGAGGAGAGCTGTTGTCAGCTGCAAAGGAACTTAGATATGATGCAGAGCTGGGCTGAGGAGTGGCAGATGGAGTTCAACTCTGTCAAATGTGAGGTTGTCCATTTTGGAATGACAAATAAGAATGCAGAATACAGGGTTAACGGTACGGTTCTTAGTAAGGTGGAGGAGCAGAGGGATCTTGGAGTCTATGTTTATAGCTCTTTGAAAGTTGCCACTCAGGTGGATAGGGCTTGTAAAAAGGCCTTTGGTGTATTAGCGTTCATTCGCAGAGGGATTGAATTCAAGAGTCGTGAGGTGATGTTTCAGCTGTACAGGACCTTGGTAAGGCCACATTTAGAGTACTGTGTGCAGTTCTGGTCGCCTCACTTTAGTAAAGATGTGGAAGCTTTGGAGAGGGTGCATAGGAGATTAACAAGAACGTTGCCTGGAGTGGAGAATAGGTCTTATGAGGATCAGTGGAGAGTGCTAGGCCTTTTCTTATCGGAACGGCGAAGGATGAGGGGTGACTTGATAGAGGTTTATAAGATGATCAGGGGAATAGAGAGAGTAGACACTCCGAGACTTTTTCCACGGGTACAGCAGAGTGTTACAAGGGGACATAAATTTAAAGTGAAAGGTGGAAGTATAGGGAGAATGTCAGGGGTAGGTTCTTTATCCAGAGAGTGGTGGGGGCATGGAATGCGCTGCCTGTGGCAGTTGCAGAATCAGGATCATTGGTGAGCTTTCAGCGGCAATTGAATAGGTACATGGATAGGTGCTTAAGCTAGGAGAAATGTTTTTGGCACAACATAGTGGGCTGTAAAGTGGGCTGTTGAATGTAAAGTGTGTGGTGAGGCACAGGTGCAGTAGTTTAAGTATGCCGTCCTTGTTGATAGGTTCGGCCTCCTATAGGACATTCGACAATCAGATATACGAACAAATCAACGGAACACCCATGGGATCACCAATCTCGGGACTCATAGCAGAGGCAGTTATGCAAAGGTTAGAACATACAGCCATGCCACAAATCCAACCCAAACTCTGGATCAGATATGTTGATGACACCTTTGTAATCATCAAAAACACAGATATAGAAAAAACACACCGAATCATCAACGCCACACTCACAGGAATCCGATTCACACGAGAAGAAGAAAAGGATAGCCAACTCCCATTCCTAGACGTATTAGTAGAGAGAACACCCAACGGAGAATTCACCACAAGGGTACACAGGAAACCAACACACACAGACCAAGTCTTAAACTATGAAAGTAACCACCCCAACACACACAAACGAAGCTGCATCAGGACACTATTCAAAAGGGCCACAACACACTGCAGTACACCAGAACTGCGAAAAGAGGAAGAGGAACATCTATACAAGATATTCGCCAAAAACGGATACCCACGCAACTTTATCACCAGATGCCTAAGAGATAGACCGAGGAACGAGGACATGCCACAACCAAAAGGACTAGCCACTCTACCATACGTCAGGAGCGTCTCAGAACTGACAGCCAGACTACTGCGACCCTTAGGACTCATAACAACACACAAGCCAACATCCACGCTCAGACAACAACTCACTAGAACAAAGGACCCAATACCCAGCATGAGCCAAACTAACGTAGTTTACAAAATACCATGCAAGGACTGCACAAAACACTATATAGGACAAACAGGAAGACAGCTAACAATCCGCATCCATGAACATCAGCTAGCCACAAAACGACACGACCAGCTATCTCTAGTAGCCATACACTCAGACAACCAGCAACATGAATTTGACTGGGAAAACACCACTATCATAGGACAAGCCAGACAGAGAACAGCCAGAGAATTCCTAGAAGCATGGCATTCATCCCCAAACTCCGTCAACAGACACATTGACCTGGACCCCATATACAAACCACTACAGCTGAAACTGACACCCGGAAACGGCAAGAACATCCATCAACAGACACATCGACCTGGACCCCACGTACAAATCACTGCAGCTGAAACTGACACCCGGAAGCGGCAAGAACAAACCAATATAAATACCGGAAGAAACATCAAAGCAGCGCTTCACACGAGGCTCCAACAGCACTGATGATGTTCCCTAGCCAGGGAACGAAACGTTTGCAGCAAAAACTTCCAGCTCGGTTTGTAGAATGTCTATGAGATGGCTTTTTGTCGCAGCTTGTGCAAGCAGATTAGATGAGGGGAGCTTTAGATGAAGGAAATAATAGGAGGCAGTGATCATAATATGATTGAATTTATTCTGCAATTTCAGATGGAGAAGTTAAAATCAGAGGTAATGGTATTACAGCTGAATAAAGGCAATTACAGAGGCATGAGAGAGGAGCTGGATAGAATTAACTGGGAGACGGGCCCAGAAGGAAAGACAGTGGAAGAGCAATGATAGGAGATTTTTGGGGTAATTCAGGATGCAGCTGTGAATTATCCTTAGGAAAAAGAGGCATGGTACAGGGAGGATGCGGCAACCATCGCTGACTAGGGAAGTCAGGGACAGCATAGAATTAAATGAAATGCATATAAAGTGGCGAGGGTCAGTGGGAAACCAGAGTATTGAGAAGCTTACATAGACAAAACAGAGGGCAAACAAAATAAAAAAGGAGGGAGATTAGTAAATATGGGGGTAAACGACCCACTAATATAAAGGAAGTCTGTAAGAGCTTCTTTCAATATTTAAATTGGACTGCTGCCAAATGATACTGGAGAGGTCGTAGTGGCAAATAAGGAAAGGCTGAGGAACTGAAAAATTAGGTAACTGTGGAAGATATGAGTAATACCTTAACATTCAAGATAGTTAGGGGCCAGAGCTGAGTATGCTGGCCACCAGTATGGATAGCATGCGAGAAAAATCTGAATGGCCTGTAGGTGGTTAAATATTCTGGACCGGATGGACTTCATCTCAGATATATAAGGATGTGGAGAGATAGTGGTGATCTTTCAAGAATCACTAGAGTAAGGAACGATCCCAGAACACTGGAAACCCACTAACGTGACACCCCATTGTAACAACGGAGTGAGGAAAAACACAAAAAGAAATCCACAATTAATAGCTTAACTTCGGTCGTGGGTGAGATCCTGGAATCCATTGTGAAGGATGAGGTTTCTGAATACTTCAAAGTGTTTGGTAAAATAGGGCAAAATCACTTTGGTTTCATCAAGGGAAGATCATGCCTGAAAATCTGTTGGAATTATTTGAAGAGGAAATGAGCAGGCTTGATCAAACACAGGCAATGGATGTTATCTACCTGGATTTCAAGAAGGCCTTTGACAATGTGTCACACAGGAGATGACTGAGTACATTTCGGGTCCGTGGTGTTCGAAGGAAGGTAGTAGCATGAATGGAAGCTTGTCTGTCTGCCAGAAAACAGAGAGTGGGGATGGAATAGTCCTTCTCAGGATGGCAGTAGGTGACAAGTGGTGATTTACAAGGCTCAGTATTGGAATCGTAACTTTTTACTTGTTACGTTAATAATCTAGATGTTGGAACTGAGTGTACTCTGGCTAAGATTGCAGACGATTCATAGATAGGCAGATGGACTGTGCCGTATTGAGGAGGCGGAGAGACTGAAGAAGGAGATTGGCAGATGCATTCCATCGTTGGAAAGTGTGTGGTCATTCACTTTGGCATGAAGAATAGAGGCATGGTCTATTTTTTTAATTGGGGAGAAAATTCAGAAATCTTAAGTGCAAAGGGAATTGGGAGTTCTAGTACAGGGTTCTCTCAAGGTAAGCTTGCAGGTTGAGGCAGTAGTCAGGAGGACAATTGCATTTATTATTGATGGCATTTACTATGAGAGAAATTGAATATAAAACAGGTTGTTTATATCTCTGGTCAGGGCACATTTGGAGTATTGTGCGAAATGTTGAGCCCCATATATCAGGAAGGATGTAGTGGCTCTGGAGCTTGTGCAGAATATTTTCATGAGAATGGTCATAGGAATGAAAAGTTTATCGTATGAGGAATGTTTTTGAGCTCTGGATCTATCCTCAGTAAAGATTAGAAGGATGAGAAGGAAAGTAATGGAAGCGCAGGATGCTGAATTACCGGGATAGAGTTGATGTTGGTAAGATGTTTCTATTGGACGAGAGGTCGAAGACACAGGCTTTGATGAAAAGGAACATCTTTTAGAGCAGTGATAAGGAGAAATGTCTTTAACCAGCGGATGGCGAATCTTTGAAATGTATTGCCACAGATGGCAGTGGGGGCCAGGTCATTAAGTATATTTGAGACGGAGATAGATAGGTTCTTGATTATCCAAGGGATGAAGAATTACGAGGATAAGGCTGGATAATGGATTTGAGAAACCTATCAGCGATTATTGCATGATGGGCAGACTCAACGCGCTAACTGGCCTAATTTCTGCTCCTGTATCTTATAGACTTATATTCGAAACCTGAAGGAGTCACTTTGCATCTCCGAAAAGATGGATTCATTTTCTTCATGAATGTCAGTAGCTGGTGGGAATAGTTAACTGCTTTAGAATGAAGGTACTGTGGCTGCCGTCAGGGTGGTGGTTAATATGACATTCAGTGCAGGATCACACACCAATTGGACTGTATTAATGTGGTGAGAGTTTATTCAAAACCTGGACTTCTCTGTTTCTCTCAATCACCATGGGGAGTGCAGGTTGAGGTGGGTGGGCGTAACGTCCTCAGAGGCACTTAAACTATCCAGAATCATGCATCCTGAGTGAAACAGCAGACATGGAATTTATCACCTTCTCATTACCTGTTTAAATGCAATTAGTGCTTACCCATCCCACTCAGTGTTCAATGCAATCATCTCTTATTCTCTGAAAGCACTACAGATCCTCATGGTGCCATCATCCCAGGGATTAATCTGTTGGAACCCCTATTCGCTCTCTTTGTGGTAAGGAGATCACTCCTTATAAAGGAGAGAAAATCTGTCCACAATACCCCAAATACTGCCTCAAAAAGAAACTCTCAAGTTTGATCACAATAATTCATTTCCCTCACTTAGCTGGCTCCGTTTCCTTCATGTGACAAAGGAAACCATTCATTTACAATGCATTACCACTGATGTGGAAAGTCAAATATCCTTACATCTGTAGGTCAGCATCAATAAAGCCAGAACCAGAGGTGCCTATCGAGATGGACATCACTCCCAAGGAGAGACTCAATCACAAAGAATACAGCTAAAACAGTGTATGGCCATCTACCTGAATGGTAATCAGGTGTCGGATTATGGGAAACAGGCAGAGGAAGGGAGCTGCCTTCACTTTTGTTTTTCCCTCACGGGATGTGTGCAGCTCTGGTCAGGCCAGCATGTTGTACAGACCTTGAACTGAGTGGCTGGTTCAGCTGTTCCACATATCAGGAAAGAGTAAAACAAACCGCTGTAAATTTGCAGTTAAACAGAGACCTGACCAGGGAAGTATGGCCCATTGCCTTCTCTAATGGACATCAGGCAAGCCGGTATCAACAGATTGCTATTCTGTGCATCTAGATTACGAGCCAATGACGTGACCACCATATACTATCTTCCCATCTTTCAGATTCTGTACAGTGAAAAAGTTAAACATCTCAAGTTCAATTATTTTGCAACGCACACGTGTTAAGAAGGGGCTTGAAACATGTATCCAGAATTAACAAAGGCGCAAACAATGGTTTATTCAGAAGTTGCACTGAGGCTGAGGAGGATACTGGGACATCTTAATGTTTGTACTGGACAGGATTGATATGTGGGGGTGATATGGAGATGTAAACTTTGCAGGAGAAAATGAATCAAGAAGGTTGAGAACAGTGTGTTTCATCCTCACATATTGGGAGTAATTTGTCAATAATAATTTGCTAGTTATTACTTCCAAGGAATGGAATCTTTGATTGGAACTGAAAAAGTTGACTTGCACCTTTACAAAATTTACACATCATCAGCATCAATTCAGTTCAGTCGACAGACAGAGTGACTTACCAGGAACACCAACTATAGCAAGAATATGATAGTAACCAGCTTGAATAACCATCAGTGCATCTTCAATCTGATAGGGAAAGCCAGTAAACACCATAGGATAAACTCCTGTCCATTGTTGGAACAGTGCAGTCTAATGTTCTCACAGACTGATCTCTCCTCCACCTCTCTGGAGCTGCTGATCCCTGTTACTGGTGTGGATTATGCTCCTGCTTATACTATGGGATAAAACACTGAAAGCATTCCATTATTGATAGAAGAGAGAAACTCTCTCAGAATGATTAGGATCCACGGAGACTGACACAATCACAATTGCTGAACAAATAACTCCAGTTAACCGAATGCAATTCAATAGTATTTTATTAAAGTTCAAAATAACTTTGAACCTTTATGCTTTCTGGTGTGATATGTGAGTGTGACTGAAGGAATGAATGTTGAAGATAGCAGATGATTGTGTGTAATCATTTAGTCTACCTTGGACATGAAAGTAATGCCAGAGGCTTGACGGAACAAAAACATGATTCTCTGCTCATAAATAGAGAAATAAATCCTGTAACTACAGATCAGTCATTGCAATATCTGTAAAACATTGAGAGACAATCTTTCGTCCATGCTCTGATGGCAAAGTGTGCCTAAGAAAACGTAGGTTTGTTATAACATGGCATGGATATGTTAACAGAGAATTGTAAGCGACAAACATAATTCAGATTGTTATTCCAGAATCAGAGATGGCAGGTGTGGTTTATGTTTTTGATGTTATCCATGTTAACGAACTGTGGTGAAGTGTAATTTGTTGGACTTCAATTACATTGTGATTATGACATTGGGCAAAGACAGAAGATGGAGAGGACTGGGGGACATGGTTGTTGAGAGTGGGTAGAGGGACAGTGATGTTCTCCAGTCACCAGTATTGGAACGTTACTCTTTATAACTCATATGAAGAACAGATTCAAGGATACATTTACAATGAGGAAATAGCAGAGACAATATTAATGAAATGCATTCATGCAATATAAAATACAGAAACAACATGATTTTCTGCAAATACCAATATATGCAAAGTACAAAGAGATAAGCTTGATAGAATGCACACCTGATAGTGTGCTATATAAATTGAAATGAGGATTACAAAACTAGGTAAGTGGTGTGCAAACTTTATCGATTATTATTTCACCCACAGCTGAGATGTTTATTTCCCCTCAGTTAGTGAGTCCCCTCACTGAGATTCTCTGGCCTAGTCTCTCATACAGTACTGGGGGTTGGGGGGAAGGGGTGTCATCATTTCCTGTTGCTCTTGGCACAGTCTATTTAAAAACTTTGCTTTCTGCATGGAACCAATCTATTGGCCTAATGGATTTTGTTTAGTTGTCAGTAAATTACGTGATATTATTGGAAAAAAATATTCTGGGATGACAGCCAGTATCAGCATAGTGCTGACAGGGTATGGTGCCCAGACAAAGGGCTTACAGTCCAGAGGAATTTCTAAATTAAACTTCTAATTTCTATCTGCCCATATTTATATACTCTAATGCGGTCTTCTGATCTGTCTAACTTCAAACTCATCTAACACCTCTCTCACTTAGTTAGTCACTCCCCTTTCTATCCTCTCTCAGTTTATCTCACTTCAAATTCTTTCTCTCTGTTTATTTCTCTCACACACCATCTATCTCCACACACTCTCTCTATCTCTGTCTGTGCTGTTGGAGAGCTTGTGACACCTCGATTGGGTGAATGGCCTCCATCTGTGCTCTAATAATTCTGAGGTTCTCTGACCCACAATAAATACTTTAGGTGCCTGGACAGACATGCTGGTCTGGTGCACTTACAGTGCACAGTCAACCATTCTTCCTTCCTGTTCTTTTCTGATGTGCAGCTGCCTTGAAAGGTCTGTTCAAACGAAACAGATTGAATGAAATCCAAGCAGTCGAGAGGACGTTCATGACTGTGTATTTGAATCAGGATTTAATGATGGATGAGATTACAGAATAACATAATGAATGAAAAACAGGGTAACACAAGAATTGGCAGTTGAGTAGAACATATGGTTCCAAGTAGGCCTCATGGTATTACCGATAGATTATCAATCCAGAAAATCAGCTCCTGTTCTTTGGAGCCAGGTTCGAATCCCGCCACTGTAGATGGTGGAAATTCAATTCAATCATTTTAAAATATCCCTGGAATTAAGAATCTACCTATGAAAAGGAAAGCATTCAGAATATCTAGATCTCTAATATCCATCCATCCTCACCTGGTCTGGCTGACATGCAACTCCAGACCCACAGCAATGTCAGTGACTCTCAATCGCCCCGTGAAATGGTCTAGTGAGTCATTCAGTTGTACCAATCATTACAAAGTTTCAAAGAAATGAAACTGGCTGGACCAACTGGCATCAAACTCTGCATTGGAAAAATCAACATTAGAAATATCACTGTAGAACCTCCAAAATCTTTCTTACTATCATCTAAGGGGTAGTGCCAAAATTGGGACAACTGCCTTATAGACTAGTCAAGCAACAGCCTGACATAGTCATACTCACGGCAGCATACCTTACAGAAATAACCCAGACACCACCATCACCATTCCTGGATATATCCTGCCCAAAGGAAGGACTGGTCCAGCAGATGGGCAGCTCAGTGAGATACAGTCGGGAGGTATTTGCTCTGGGAGGCCCCAAAATTGACTCCAGACCCAATGAAGTCCCATGGATTCAGATTAAACATGGAGAAAGATGTCTCTTATTGATTACAACGTAACATCGTTCGACATCTGAATCAGTGCTCCTCCATGTTAAACAACACTTGGAGAAAGCGCTGACTGTGGAAAGGACACAAAGTTATATTCTGGCTGGGAGATTTCAAAGTTGACCACCAAGAATGGTTTGCAGCAGTACTACTGATCACGTTGGTCGGGTCCTAAAGGACATAGATTCTAGATTCGGTCGGCAGCAGGTGGTGAGGGAAGGAACAAGAGGGAAAAAAATCATACATGACCTCATCCTTACCAATCTACCAACTGCAGATGTATCTGCCCATGACAGTATCGGTAAAAGTCTCAAGGTCACATTCAGAATAAACTCTATTGTGTTCTGTGGCACTATTGCCATGCTAAATGGCACAGACTTTGAAGAGATCTAGCAACTCAAGACTGAGCGTCCATAATACACTGTGGACCATCAATAGCAGCAGAACTGTACTCAAGCACTAATTGTAATGTCATGGCCTATCATATCCTCCACTCAACCATTACCATCAAGCCAGACAATCAACCCTGGTTCAATGGAGAATGCAGGAGGGCATGACAGGAGCAGAACCAGGAATATACAAAGATGAAATGTTAATCTGCTGAAGCTTCCAAACAGAAATACTTGCGTGCCAAATAACATAAACAGCAAGGGACAGACTGAACTGAGCTACCACACAACGAATGCATCAGATTTAAGCTCGGCAGTCCTCCTAATATGATACTGGATGGGGTTGGACGATTAAACAACTCACTAGAGTAGAAATCTCCACAAATAGCTCCATCCTCAATGATGGAAAAGCCCAGCACATCAGTGCAAAAGATAAGGCTGAAGCTTTCGCCGAATTCTTCAGTCAGAAGTTTCGAGTGAATGATCCATTTCGACCTCCCCCCGTGGTCCCCATCATTACAGATAGCAGTCTTCAGCAAGTTCGATTGACTGATATCAAGAAACGAATGAAGGTACTGCATACTGCAAAGGCTATAACCCCTGATAACATGCCGACAATAGCCCTGAAGACTTGCACTCCAGAATTTCCCGCTTCCCTAGCCAAGTTGTTCCACTACGGTTACAAAGTGACAATGGGAAAAGCTGCTCAAGTATGTTCTGTTCATAAAACGCAGAACAAATTCAACCTGGCCAAATACCGCCTCATCAGTGCACTCTCCATCATCAGTAAAATGAACGAAGTTGTCATCAATAGTGTTATCAAGCAGCACCTGCTCAGCAATAACCTGCTCAGTGACGCCCCGTTTGGGTTTTGCCAGGGTCACTCAGCTCCTGAACTCGTCACAGCCTTGGTTCAAACATAGGAATAGGAACTGAATTCCAGCCTTTGACATCAAGGCTGCATACTTTCAAATATGGCATCAAGGAACACCAGCAAAAAGGTATCACGACCAACACTCCATTATTGGTGTCATACCTGACAGATAGGAAAATGGTAATTGTTGTTGGAGGTCAGTCATCTCCGTTCCAGAACACCTCTGCAGTAGTCCCTCTGGATAATGTGGATGTTGGTTTGCTCCATGAACTGGAATGTTCATTTACAGACGTTTCATCACCATACTACGTAACATCTTCAGTTGCCCTCCGGATGAAACCGAGGTCCAAACATCTTCAGTGGCTTCATCAATGGCCTTCTCTCCATCATAAGGTCAGAATAGGGATATTTGACAATGACTGCACAATGTCCAGCACCATTCCCAAATGCTCAGATACTGAAGCAGTCCATGCCTAAAGGCAACATGATCTGGACAATCTCCAGACTTGGGCTGACAAGTGGAAAGTAACATTCGCATCACAAAACTGCCAGACAACAACCATCGCCATTAAGAGACAATATAAACGCTTGGTAATCAGCAGCATATTTGTCACTAAATTCCCCACCACATCCCTATCAATGCACTTGGGGTTACCATTGACCAGAAATTCAACTGGACTCGCCATATAAATATAAGAGCTGATCAGAGGATAGGACTACTCCGTGAGTAACTCACCTCCTGTCTTCCCAAAACGTGTCAACCATCCAGAAGGCACAAGTCAGGACTGAGATGGAATACTCCCGAGTTGCCTGAATGAGTGCAGCCACAATGACAGTAAAGAAGCTTGACACCATCCAGGACAAAGCAGCCCAATTGCTTGGCACCACATCCACAAGCATTCGCACCTTTCACCTCCAACTCAGTGGCAGCAGTGTGTACTATCTACAAGATGCACTGCAGAAATTCTCCAAAGATCCTCAGACAGCACCTTCCAATCCTACGAGCACTTCCATCTAGAATGACAAAGGCAGCAGGCTTTGGCGAACAACACCGCCTTCAAACTCTCCTCCAAACCAGTCAACACCCTGAGTTGGAAATATATCACAATTCTTTCACTGTTGCTGGGTCAAAACCCTGTAATTCCCTCCCTCATAGCATTGTGGTTCAACGCACAACAGGTGGATTGGTACAAGAAGGCAGCTCAGCACCACCTTCTCTAAGGGACAACTAGGGATGGACAAGAAATGATGCACCCATCCAGCGATTCCCATATCCAAAACAAACGTTTTAGAAAGTTTGGGAGACTATTTGTAGCTCGGTTGCTCGTTGTTGTGGTTCTGTTTGCCGAGGTGGGAATTTGTGTTGCAGACGTTTTGTCCCCTGTCTCGGTGACATCCTCAGTGCTTGGGAGCCTCCTGTGAAGCGCTTCTGTGATCTTTCCTCCGACATTTATAGTGCTTTGTCTCTGCCGCTTGCGGTTGTCAGTTCCAGCTGTCCGCTGCAGTGGTCGGTATATTGGGTCCAAGTCGATGTGCTTATTGATTGAATCTGTGGATGAGTGCCATATCTCTAGGAATTCCCTGGCTGTTCTCTGTTTGACTTCTCCTATGATAGTAGTGTTGCCCCAGTCGAATTCGTGTTGCTTGTCATCTGCGTGTGTAGCTACTAAGGATAGCTGGTCATGTCGTTTCGTGGCTAGTTGGTGTTCATAGATGCGGATCGTTAGCTGTCTTCCTGTTTGTCCTATGTAGTGTTTTGTGCAGTCCTTGCATGGGAGTTTGTACACTATGTTGGCTTTGCTCATGCTGGCTATCGGGTTCTTCGTTCTGGTGAGTTGTTGTCTGAGAGTGGCTGTTGGTTTGTGTGCTGTTATGAGTCCTAGTGGTCTCAGTAGTCTGGCTGTCAGTTTTGAAATGTTTTTGATGTATGGTAGTGTGGCTAGTCCTATTAGTTGTGGCATGTCCTCATTCTATTGATGAAATTGCCGGGGTATCTGTTTTTGGCGAAACAGATACAGAAAAGAGGTGTTCTTCCTCTTTTTGCAGTTCTGGTGTGCTGCAGTGTGTTGTGGCCCTTTTGAATAGTGTATTGATGCAACTTCTTTTGTGTGTGTTGGGGTGGTTGCTTTTATAGTTCAGGACTTGGTCTTTGTGTGTGGCTTTCCTGTATATTTTTGTGCTGAATTCTCCGTTAGGTGTTCTCTATACCATCACGTCTAGGAATGGGAGTTGGTTGTCCTTTTCTTCCTCTCTCGTGAATCGGATTCCTGTGAGTGTGGCGTTGAAGATCCGGTGTGAGTTCTCTATTTCTGTGTTTTTAATGATTACAAAGGTGTCATCCACATATTTGAACCAGAGTTTGGGTTGAATTTGCGGTAAGACTGTTTATCCTATCTTTTGCATTACCGCTTCTGCTATGAATCCAGAGATGGGTGAGCCCATGGGTGTGCCGTTGATTTGTTCACATATTTGTTCATATCAACAGATACCTAAGAGAAAGACAACGGAACGAGGACATGCCACAACCCAAAGGACTGGCCACACTACCATTCATCAGGAGCATTTCCTGACTGACAGCCAGACTACTGCGACCACTAGGACTAATAACAGCACACAAACCAACAGCCACTCTCAGACAAAACTCACCAGGATGAAAGACCCGATACCCAGCATGAGCAAAAAAAAATGTAGTGTACAAAATCCCATGCAAGGACTGCACAAAACACTACATAGGACAAACAGGAAGACAGCTAACGACCCGCATCCATGAACACCAAATAGCTATTAAACGACACGACCAGCTATCCTTAGTAGCTACACACGCAGATGACAAGCAACATGAATTTGACTGGGACAACACTACTATTATAGGACAAGCCAAACAGAGAACAGCCAGGGAGTTCCTAGAGACATGGCACTCATCCACAGGTTCAATCAATAAGCAGATCGACCTTGACCCAATATACCAGCCATTGCAGTGGACAGCTGGAACTGACAACCGGAAGCGGCAGAGACAAGCCACAATAAATGCCGGAGGAAACATCACAGAAGTGCTTCACAGGAGGCTCCCAAGCACTGAGGATGTCACCTAGACAGGGGACGAAATGTCTGCAACACAAATTCCCAGCTCGGTGAACAGAACCACAACAAAAGTTTAAGTAGTCCCAATTTGAGCACCTCCATGGGACAGGTTGTCTGATTTGAACATGAACAGGAAAGCAGTGTTTCTGATGATAAACATTTTAGACCTTTCTGTTATTAGAAGGGTGATCAGTGTTCCATGAAATATTGTTGCTGAGCGCTGTGATAAATTTCATCTGTTTTGTTAAATTCAACAATATTAGCGTAGCAGGATCGATCCTTCAAAATAACCAGACTGAAAATGACAATCATTGTCGAGACAATGTACTCCCGCCAGATGAGAGTCACGGGTAGCAGCTTATATTCAACATATTACTGCGCTTCTGGCTGACACTGAATCATCCCAACATTCATATTACAGGGGTTACCATTGACCAGAGGGTGAAGTCAAATCAACATACAGATACAAGGGTTACAAGAGTAGGTCTGATATTTACAATTCTGCATGAATAATAGACTGTATGACCATAAGGGTATGAGATATAGCAATAGATTTAGGCCATTCAGCCTATCTCTTCACTCTGAAACTGTGCCATTTTGTCTTAGTCTCTAAAACTAGTGGAAATATCTTCTATACTCTAACTGTATAAATCGATGCAGTAATCGATCAGTTTCGAAGAGTTGCGCCCCCTCCTATTCTTCTAAATTCCATTGAGTACAGACATAGAGCCCTCAACTGCCGCTCATATGATAAGCCATCATTCCCAGGATAGATCATGTCCAACACCCGTAGATCCTTCCCCAGAACAGCTCACAATAATCCAAATGCTGCCTGACCATAGCCCATTACATTCTCAGCAGTATGTCTCCGCCCTTGTATTCTCACTCTCTTGAAATGAACGTTAGCATTGCATTTGCTTTCCTAACTGCCAACTGCACCTGCGCATTAACCGTAAGAGAGGGTGAGGACTCCAAACTCCTTTTGTGCTTCAGATTTCATGAAGGCTTTTAGAACATAGTATCTGCCTGTATTCTGCCTACTGAATTGCATAATCTCACATGTTCCCATATTGTGTTCCATCAGCCATGTGTTTTCCCAGTGTCCTAAACTGTCCAAGTCTTTCTGCAGCCTCCCCACTTCCTCAATATCACCTGCCTATCCAATCATCATTGTATCATCTGCAAACCTGGTAAAACTGCCGTCAGGTCAGATGGTTCAACTAAATGGCACTTCCTGACTACCTAAGGACTGTCCACCATTGAAAAGACACAATGCTCAAGATGCTTAACTCCATTCAGGTTAAAGCAGCATGACTGGAATTACACCTGCAATGTCTTCACTCCTTGCACCACTGGCACTGACACCCTGCACACCATTTTATTATGAATTTTCCGCATTATGGTGACACAGAACTTGATGGCGCATGATCCCAGTCTATCAATGGCAATCTGTCTCAATGCTGACTGTGTGGTGCTCACACCGACCAATGTCATTGTGTGTTGAAGACAACAGAGGGAGGTGGGAGGAGGGGATGTCGGTCATAAATGACGGTGTGACTGTCACTGAGGGCTGACATCAGCCGCAAAAGCCCCAGATGTACCTGTGTCTGTTGTCACCACTGCAGGCATGGTCAGTCTGTCAGTGCGTCAAATCAAAGAAAGTGATGGGCCTGGACAGTGTTTCTGACTGAGCACACAGATCCTGTTTGGACCAACTAGCAGAGGTATTCACATACAACTTCAGCTTCTCCCTGCAGAAGGCGAAGTCCCAAACTGATTCAAGAAGTTTAAAGTCTGGTTGAAGAAGGCTATCATCATCCTTGTAAGTGGGAAAGCGCATGGAACATGCACTTAGAGACGAACATCCAGTGACTCCGACCTCAATAATCATGAAGTGCTTTGAGAGGCTGGTTATGGCCTACACAAACTCCAGTCTCCCAGCGTGCCCTGCTGCACTATAATTTGCCGACTGATGTAATGGGTTCACAACTGTTGCCATATCCGAGCCTACACCCATCCCTGGAACATCTGCACAACAAGAACACTTACACCAGACTCCTGCTCATTGACTAAAGCTCCACCTTCAAAATCATTATCCCTTACAGACTAATCACAAAACTCTGTGACCTTGATCTCTGTTCCATCCTTTGCAACTGGCTCCTCAGATTTCTGACCCACAATCGTGAAGATAGATTAAAACCACCTCGTCCACAATAACAATCAACACGAAAGCTGCAGAAGGATATGTTCTCAACACTCGACAATACTCCCTGTACACCCACGGCTGTACCCTCAGCCCACTACTGTCCTCCCTATACACCCATGGCTGTGCCCTCAGCCCACTACTGTCCTCCCTATACACCCATGGCTGTGCCTTCAGCCCACTACTGTCCTCCCTATACACCCATGGCTGTGCCCTCAGCACCTTACTGTACGCCCTGCACACCCACTTATGTGCCCTCAACCCCTTAATGTATTCCCTGTACACCCACGGCTGTGCCCTCAGCTCCTTATGGTACTCCAGGTACACCCACGGCTGTGCCCTCAACCAACTACTGTACTCCCTGTACACCCACGGTTTTTTCAGCAGCCCCTTATGTTCTCTTTGTACTCCCACGGCTGTGTCCTCAGTCCCCTACGTAATCCCTATACAGCCACGGCTGAGTTTCCAAATTCTATATAACACCAGCTACAAGTTCGCTGATGACATCACTATAGCAGTACGGATATTAAACAACAATGAATCAGAATGCAGAAAGGAGATATAGGGCTTGGCGGCAAGGTATATTGATAATGACCTCTCTCTCTAATCCGGAAAATGTAAAGGACTGTTCACTGACTTCATGAAGAAAGGAGGGGAACATACTCTATCTACATCAACCGTTTGAGTGAGTGCAGAGCATGAAGTCCTTTGGAGTGGTGATAACTCACAACCTGTCCTGAACTTCTCACATAGGTCCGACGGTTGGGAAGGTTCAACAATGCCTCTCCTTCCTGAGGTGATACAGGAAATTCAGCATGGGCTACTTCTACGGATGCATCATTGACAGCGTATTGTCCCGTTGCATAACAGCCTGGTACGGCAACTGCTCGACTTAGGATCGTGAGAAACTACAGATGGTTGGGTGCACAGCTCTGATCAACACGGACTCTAACATTCCAGCCATTGATTCCATTTACATGGCTCGTTGCCGCAGAAAGGCTGCTAACATCTACCCCAGATTACAGAGCGATGGGAGACAGGAAATAGCTGGGGCATTAACACATATCTTTGTAGCATCCTTGAACACGGCTGAGGTCACGGAAGACCGGAAAATTGTTAATCCCCTTGTTTAAGAAAGGTAGTAGGGATAATCCAGTCAATTATAGACCGGTAAGACTGATGTCAGGGGTAGGGAATCTGCTAGAGAATATACTAAGGGTTAGGATCTACTCTCATTTGGATGAAAATAGCCTTGTCAGTGATCGACAACATGGTTTTGTGTAGGGAAGGTCATGTCTTACCAACTCAATAGAATTCTTTGAGGAAGTGACAATGTTGATTGATGAGGGAGATACTGTAGATGTCATGTACATGGACTTCAGGAAGGCGTTTGGTATGTTTCCCCACGGTCGGGTTTTGGAGAAAGTGAAAGTCACATGGTGCGTTAGCTACGTGGATAAAGAACTGGCTGGGCAACAGGAGGCAGAGAATAGTAGGGGGAGGGAGTTTCTCAAAATGGAGAACTGTGACCAGTGGTTCCATTGAAGATGTTTCTGGAAAGATACATAAATGTACAGGGATCAAATGGATCCTCACAACCTGAAAATGGACGACAGGTTTAGATAGAGGATTTGGATCGGTGCAGGCTTGGACCACCGAATGGCTTGTTTCTGTGCTGGAATGTTTTGTTCTAACATTGCCAAAGACCCATCACACCCCAGTAATAGTCTCCCACAACCTCTTCCAACAGGCTAAAATATATGGAAGCTTGAAAACACAGAGCAGCTGGTTCAGTAACAGCTTCTTCCTGACTGTTATTAGACTGATGAATGTACTCTCTAATCTCAGATAATACTGATCTTGTTCATGTTGATCTCACCTCGCACACGCTCTGTGCAGTGTAACCTATATGCCTCTCAGGCATGGTTTACAACTATTGTTTTGCACATCCTTGCTTACTATGATCAGCCTGTACACCTTGGTATAGGTCAAAGTAAATCCTCATCTCCCTCCCCCCAGCTCACTCCGAGCTCTCTCTAGTCCTCACCCTCAGCACCTTCCATTTCCCATCCCCAGCTCACTGTGTGCTTTGTGTCTCGCTATTTCTCTCACACTGTCTGTTTTCTTGTATTTTCCTTTTCTCTGGCTTCTGTTTCTTTCCCTGACCTTATTATCTCCCCTTCTCCCTGTCCATGTGACTGTTTGTTTCTTGTTTTGTTTCCTTTCTCTGTTTTACTGACTGTCCTTCTGTTTCCCTCACTGCGTTCTCTCTCTCCTTATACGTGTCTGTCTAGTTCTCCCTCTTTGTGATGGTGATAGCTTCTCTATTTTTTGGAAGCAGATGATGGCTCTTTGGTTGGATGTTGGCAATAAAATAAACTCAACTGTGTTTTGGTATCTTGGACATAATTTAAATATATTGGTTAAATTTCAATTGTTGTCAAAAAAGCAACCAAAACTTGGATATTCACTTAACAGCCAATTGCTACACATACTGGAACTGCCTGCTCCCAGTGCTCTGCATACTGGAAACTTAAAGCATTCTATTCTTGTGCACAATAGTGTGATGGTAACAGCTCTTCACAAGACCATAAGAAACTACAGACGGTTGTGTGCACAGCCTGGATTATCATGGAAGACAACCTTCCATCCATTTATACTTCTCATTGTCAGTGAAAGGCTGGCAACGTCAAATATCTCTCCAAAACCGGTAATTATCTCCTACAACCTCTTCCAAAATGGAGAAGATACAGAGGCTTGAAAACATGGACCAGCATGCTCAGGAACACATTCTTCCTTACCTTAATTACACTGACGAATTGAAATCTCTAACTTTTCAAATAATATAAATCTTGTGAAACGAACTTGCTTTGCACACCTCCTGTGCAGCTGTCACCTTGTGTGTCTCACTCTGTGTAAGTGCCATTGAGGCTCAAGGTCTTCTCAAGGGCAAGAAAATGAGTGAACTAATGCTGGCCCAGCCATTGGTACCTATTTCAATTTAATAAATTTAAGAAGATGACGACACTCAGTGAAGACAGACAAGTGGGATCAAATCGCTTTAAACGTGATCTTAGATATATACAGGTTTCCCTCGGTATCTGAAAATAGAGTGTTCCTACAAAACCTTTCATAAGCTGATATGGCGTAAAGCAAAGTAACGTTAATTTATGTGGGAAAACAATCATCTTTCTTGGGAAAAGTGAAAATCCTCTTCAGATTTCTTTTGGTTATTGAAAACAGGACGTAATGGAGGTTTTTCGGAAACTGAAGTGGCAAAAAATGAATTTTTGAAAAGCGGGATATACATGTACCGGCATGGGCATGATGTTCAGGAAGATGGGAAAAGTTAAAAATAAATAAGGTGAATCTCACATTTTATTTCCATCCCAGCTGATTAGCAATCGCTTTGTTTGCTCTTTTTCTTCTAACTCTCTTTTTCTCTATCGAGTTAACTCACTCCTCCTCCCCTTCAAAGCAGACTTCCCTGTCACCAGCATTATTCACACTATTTTCCAACTATTGTCAGTTCAGAAAAGCTCCCCAGCACTTTCTATTCTTTTCTTTGCATTTATTATGCAATTTCAGATCTCCAGCATCTTCTTTTATTTGGTTTAATCTTCAAAGTCACTTGAAACAATGTCTTTTGTTTAATAAGCTTTGCTCCTGAATTATATCCAGCGACATTCCTACTCTGACACATTGTCCTAACCATGAAGTAACGTCTGAGACAAGAACAATTTTGCGATTGAAATACTTGTAACTGGAAAAGTGGCCAGAAAAGAGCTTGAAACATAAAGTCTGAATTTTGCCAACGTGCAGCCAATGGGTTGTTCAGCCACTGCACTGACGCAAAGATGGACATTGGGGATATTATGAGCTGGTAGTGGACAGAGTTGGTGACAGAGGGAACATGAGACATACATCAGTTCAGGGCAAAAGGGGATCTCGAGGTTGTTCACAGTTTTGTTCTCAGATGTTTGTAAGTGATCTGCAATTCAGGTGAATGGAGACAACAATTTGAATTGAAGATAATAGTTTCTTTCTTTGACAAATATAGATAACAGAAATTGCAATGAAGTTCAAATTTGTTTATGGGATTAATGAATGGGCAGTGGTAGAGAACACCAGCAATAGTGAGAATAAGTTAGTAACACGCCCTCCACCCCGCCCAAAATGATATTCAGCACCGCTAATATCCGATATGGTAGAAATTCCCAATAGAGAGAAATGTTGAAAAAGACCCAAGGAAAGCCTCCTCTCCATTGGTGTAATTATCCAGTCCATTATTCTCAGATTCAGACCTGTCCTCTCCACGACGGTGCAGCTGCTAATCTCTGTTACTGTTGGAGCTGATGCATCTGCTCCCACACTGGGATAGTGCACTGTCACCAACAGGAAAGGGAAACCCTCCAGCGACACAGTTGCATTGCATGGAGACTGATAGCAATTACAGTCACTAGGCAAACAGTTCTAGCTTTCAATACAGCACATTCAGTTCACAATATAATTGGACTGGCCTGGATGCTGACATTGCTGGCGTTTGGTCACATCTCCCATCACCAATTGCTCTAGTGAAGTCAGTTGTGAGGGAGAATGATGGATGTTTTCTTATTGCAGGCTACATGACTCTGCTCTGTTGTACGTTTGCAATGCTGTAACCATCTTACCCAGAATTTAAGCCGCTCCACTAAAAAAAGAAACACAGTCAGGATGTTGTTACTGTGCTGATCTCTCCTCCATGGGAACAAACCAGCCAACACACTGTCACTGTGAACATTTGCCCTGAACATAGACAGGAAGTGTAGACTTCTCTGAATGTTCCTTTCACTGCTCTAATAAAGAAACGTTGGACCTTCCATAATTGACAAACATCTTAATGCAGTTTTACTTGCTGTAAAACAGTCCAAAACCAAAAGTCGACTTATTCATTAAGACTTATCAGGTCATGTTTAGCTAGGAATTAGGGCGGAATGGGGGCAGTGGCTGTGGAGACTGCATGAGAAGTACAATGATATTCCCCAGTTATCATCACTCTTAACGTCAGATAGAATTGAATATAGTTCACAACAAGGAACGAGCCAACGTTTGGGAGATGCAATGCTGAATGACAATATGAACTGAACAGGATTATTTTAAATGCGATAAACTGGACTATATTTTATATACACACCATTTAATCATTGGGAATACAGATTGAGTAGGGTCATCACACCTGAAACATTAACTTTGATGTCTCTTCACAGATACAGCCAGACCTGCTGAGCTTTCCCTCCAAAGTCTGTTTTTGTTTGAGATTGATCATATTGTTCATATCTGGCAGAATGCTTACAATTAAAAGCAGATGCTAATAACAAAATGGACAGGGCTACGGGGACTATACAGGACAATGATGGTAGAAATATCGCTCATTCCAAACTGGAAGAGACAATGGGCTGAGTTTTCACCACCTTTCCGTAATAATTCTATGTAATGCATTGAAAGCTTTTGGAGATTGGGGAGACAAGCTAGTTCAATGAAGGACACAGAATGTTCCATCATCAAAAATTATAACTATTATTTCATGAAGTTCAGCTGCCTCTCAAATGCATTTTCAAACAAAATAGATTTCCAGAAATTTACAAGATGTTCAGAATGTTTTTGTACTTTCTATCTTAAAGAAGAAACAGATTTCGGCTGTAACTCAGGTGTCACAGACACACCAACTGTAATAGATCAAGAATGTGCCACATTGTCTAAATATTACCAATGTCAACACGTAGACCTGTCAAGAAACATGAAATACAGAGATAATGGAAACATAAAAAAAACAGAAAATGCTGGAGAAACGAAAAAGATGAAGAAGTATCTGCAGAGACAACAGAATTAACATATGTCATATGATGTGACACTGTCCTGAAAAGTCATTTTGGAATGAAAGGTTAATTTTTTTGCATCTCTGCTCAGATGTTACCAGATCTACTGAGGTTCACTCCAGCTCTTTTGATTTCTTTCTTCTTTCTGAACTGTGACTAAGTGTTGGTCTGAATGATAGCAGCAAAGCTGCTATCTCAGTTGAATATCGAATAACTTGTTATGAACATTAAATGAGAAATTAGAAAGTTCCTATTTTTGGCAGGGCTCTAAATATCGGTGACGTACTGCATTGTGAGAACTTGCGATGAAAATGTTGAAACAAAACAGGAGTTGCTGTAAATGCTCAGCAGGTCTGGCAGCATCTATGCCGACAAATCAGAATTAACGTTTCAGGTCCAGTGCCCCTTCCTCAGAACTGATGGTAACACGGAAAATGTGGGTTTATATGTAGAAGAGACTGGATAGCTCTTAATGGAGACTGTTAGTAGCTAACAATAGAGTGTGAGTAATGGAAAGCGATATGACAACTCGAGGAGAAAGTGAGGTCTGCAGATGCTGGAGATCAGAGCTGAAAATGTGTTGCTGGAAAAGCGCAGCAGGTCAGGTAGCATTCAAGGAGCAGGAAATTCGACGTTTCGGGAAAGAAGGGCTTCTTCCCGAAATGTCGAATTTCCTGTTCTTTGGATGCTGCCTATATGACAACTCTGCCTGGTGGATGGGTAGCGGGCTAGGACATAGGGGAGTTCAGGCTCGAAAATTATTGAACTTGATTATGAGTCTAAAGGGCTGCAGGGTCCGTACATGGAAAATGAGGTGTTCTTCCAGCTTGCGCTGAACATTTCTGGAACACTGCAGCAAGCCAGACACAGAGATATCGGCCAGGGAACAGGATGGGCTGTTAAACTGTCAGGCAATTGAAAGCTCAGAGTCATTTGCAGTGGTACAACTTGGATGTTCTGTGAAGCCGTCACCCAATCTACTGTTCATTTCCCCGATGTAGAGGAGACCACATTGTGAGCAGCGCATGTAGTAGACCGGATTCTGGGAAATGTTGGTAAGGTGCTGCTTCACCTGGAGGGCATAGTTGGGCCCTTCGATACTAATGAGGTTGGAGGTTAATGGGAAAATGTTAAACCTCTGGCAGGGGAAGAGAAGTGGACCTGTGTTAAGCATGAATAAAGAGTAGACCAGTGTGTCCTGGAGGGAATGATCCCTCTAGAAGGTGGACAATGGGGAGAGGTGAATATGTGCAGATGGGGGCATCTCGCTGGAGGTGGGGAAAATGCGGGCTGATTATCCTCTGCATGTGAATGTTGCTGGGATAGTAGTTAAGGACAAGGGAAAAGCCGTTGCTAGAGGGAAGGGGAGGGAAAAACTTGAAGTGCAGGAGATGGGTCAGACTCGGTTGAGGATCCTGTTGACAACAACAATGGGGAATCCCTTAATTGGGGAACAAGGTGGACATTTCAAAGGCCTCCTTATTGAATTTAGTATCATCAGAAGCAATGTGGTGGAGACGGAGGAACTGGTGGAATGGAATTGAGTCTACGCAGGAAACTTGGTGTGAGGACGTATACTCCAGGAAGCTGTGGGAGTCGGTGGGTTAATACTGGACATCAGTGGCTTGTCTATCCCCAGAAATGGAAGCAGAGATGTTGAGGAAAGGAAAGAAGGATTCAGATATAGACCAGATGCAAGTGTTGGAGGGGTTCAAATTCCAAGCGAAATCGGTGAACTTTTCCAATTCCGGAAAAGGTAGAGATGCAGCAGCGATGATATCATCGATATATCGGACAAACAGTTGTGGATGGATGCTGAAATAGAACTGGAACAGGGAATGGTCGAAGTACCCCAAGAAGAAACAGGCATACGTGTGTATCCATGCACTTCCTCTGTGTGGCAGGAGCAGGCTGAAGCAATTGGTCTGCCCAGGCAGTTCTGTTTTAGCGGGGAGATAGAAGTGAGCACTGCTATCAGAGGACCATCAAATTTGGAGCAGTTAGGGGGAGGGGTGAGTGGGACAGGAATTCCCAGATGAAATATGGGCAGTTATCATAGTTGATGAAATGCCATGATGTGCCTTGGTATGGTCATAGTGCAGGGTGAGATTAGAGGAGGTATCTGAGAGTGGGCGTTCTACCTCTGCAATTTCGAAATCAGTCCCCCAGAATTATCGGGACAGGCTGAGTAACACAGTCAGGATTGGATCTGAGCACGTGGAGCATAGACTGTTCGGACAGCGACGGTTGGATTTGGCGAGGGGAGTGCAGAGAAATTAAGACAACCAATGTCATGTGGCGATTTCTCAATGAACCGATTTAATTTAGGTAAAAGCCAGATGGAGGGAGAGTGTTGCAGCTGGGTAACGGGGTATATGGGACAGGGAGAGGAATCTTGCCGAAATAAATGGGCTCTGAGGCGAAGATAGCAGAAGAGCTCAACTTAATGTCATGCCTAAAATTCTTTAAAGTGGGGGCACAAAGAAGTAAAGTTCAGATATTTGCCAAGTACAGAACATTGAGCATCAGAAAGTGAAAGTTCAGGAGGGATGGTGAATAAACGACAGGAGGTGGAGTTGGGGGAGGGATGGAGTCAGAGGGCAGGGTATGGGAGTGGAGGAAGTTTCCAGAGGGTCAAGGACATCTCCACGTTGTTGCAAATTGTGTGCCCAGTACATCTGGTCAGCACGGCGAATGAGCCAGTCAATAAATTAAAATTGTGGAGTGGTAAAGCCTTGAAACAATATGATGCGTTGCTGCTGGACTGAGAAAATGTTGATCTCAGTGGTACTGATATCGCACGATCAGTCCTCAGAAAGTAACTGATTGAAAATAATTGGGAAGATAATCTTATTGTAACGTCCTAATTTCACTGGAGTGACACTCAAGCAGCAAGGTCTTTCTTTTTGTAGACTTTAGACCAATCTGAAAACATAATACATCTTGATGTTATTAACAGGACAAATTTATCCATGGTTTATGAATGCACTAACAAGGGCAGAGTTTATTTCTCATTCCCAATAGCTCTGGGGAAAATGTCTTTGTTCAGTGAGGAAATTACCAGTGCAGAACTTCCTGCGATTACCATTGACCACAATTTATTCAGGATCCCTGATGTCACATGAGTAAAATACTACTTTGAAGCAACGCAAGTTGCTCTGACCTCACCTCAACTGACATTGGAAAATTAGTGAAATGAATAAAGAACAAAGCAAAGTACACAGCCTATTTGAACAATGTGCTCACTCTACTCACAATTTTTAATGGAAAACTGATGCATGGATTTCTGATCCTGAGGAGAGGTTTGTCCTACTTGTGATGAGGCTGTTTGGTTAAATGCTGTGACAGAGAGACAGAAAGACACTTAACTCTGTACCGTGGCGAACTAAACCAGCCTGTTCACGGTGCATCAGACAGTGACAGAAACGCACTATTGTCTGTTCCTATGTGATATTGATCATCTCAATCTCATCACTGACTGATGACAAATAGCAGCACAGATGTCAGCGGGTCCCATTATCCCAGTTGGAAAGCAGAAAGGGGAAGGGATGGCCATAGAAAGTGGGTCTAACTGGGGAATTGGTATAACTTAAAGTGTGAGTGGCAGAAGAAGTGTGTGAAGGGAGATCATCAGTGGAAGAGTATGTAGCAGCAGAAGGGGTAGTGCAACGGGAGTAGGAGTGTAAGAAAAGAGTAGGACGGAGGAGGAAGAATGGCAGATGACGTTTTAGTGACAGGGAAAAGCTTGTTTTTGAGGAAGTGAGATTGGATGAGAAAACATCACTGTTCAAGAAAATCGGGATCTGGTTTCCATTCAAAACGTAGAAAGGATTTCTTGTACTTTCTCTTCTATCACTTGATTCTTGTCCACTTGATTCAGGTTGGACATGTACTATATATTTCTATATATCCATCAAGTGCAGACGACATTTTTCTTTTTCCCCTACGGTGGTGTTTCAATATTTTTGATTTTATTTGCAGTATATATTTGCTTCCAATTCATGGTGGATATGAGAATATGATTTGATCTTCTGCAGTTTGCCCATAACATAGAATTTATTTGAATATTTATGCTCATCACACTCGCTGATTTAAACAAACGATGAATGAGTACATGTCCATCCTGCAGATTAAATAAATTCTTCAGCTCTAGCAATTGCAGGGAATGTTACAAAGAACAGTTCCACACAAAATACTAACGTTCCACTGCAAGGTGCCAAACCCTAGTTTTTCATAAATTATTTACAATGTTTCTAAATAAAACATGCAGAGGGGCAGAGTGTAAAAGGTGAATTCAACTCTGTGTCGAAAATGCCATTTGTGGCTCCCTCGTAAAATGTGCTAACTACATCACTCATAAATTCACCAAAATAAGAAAAGCAAGAGATTGGAATTGTCAAATAATCCTCTGAATAACATTTGGAGAACAGAAAGGAAATCACGGTTTGTTCATGATATTCAGAAATGACGATTGTGAGAATGCGGGAGGTGGGGAGCAGTGGAATGATACCAATGTTATGGATGACACAAAGATGACCTGGGTGGATCACAGTCAGGAGGAAAGTGTTAGGCTATAGGAGGATAGAAACAGATTATTCAGATATCCAGATCAATGGCTTGATGAAATTTAACACCGATAAATTGGGAAGATGCAAGTCAGAAGTAACAAGACAAGTGAGTACTCAAAAGTGTGCATGAAAGAGGAAGGCTAAATTTGCTCGCTTTTTCTTTTCAGCAGGGAAGGTTGAGGAGGGAACATGGTACAGATGTACAAGAGCATAAGGGGTATGGAGAGGATGAACAGACAACAGATTTTTCCTTAGTCAAAAAATCGATAACAAAGGGATACACTTTTAAAGCGAAAGGCAGGGGATTGAGAGAGGTTTTGTGGAATGTCTTTCGAACTGAGAGGGTAGTATGAATCTGGAATGCGTTGTCTAGGAGGGTGGTTGAGGCAGGGAACCTCACAAACGTTTAAAAAAAGCCTTTGGATATGCACTTGCTGGCACTGACGTGATTGGTCTGTTTTTCATTGCAGGATTCTTTGCAGTGGCAGCCATGAACACTCTGGTATATTCTGAAATAATAAACAATGGCAGTTGCTGCTTTGTTCCTTTGACTGTACTCAGTAAGTGGCTACATTACAAACCAGCATCATGTCATGCAGCGTCAGACCTTACTCAACCAAAGACAGCCCAACCATCTCTGGGAACATCCAGGGTAATTCACATGTTCTGTGCAAGCACTGTCCAACAGCAGCACTGATATTATTCTGGCTGTTTGCCACCATTATTATTGTCACAGCCATAACTTGAGCACAGCTTTTCCTCCAATATAATACAGACCCTTATCAATAAGAATGTTATTACTCAGAAGCATAATAAATTATTTCCCAGGTATTTACTTTGACAAACAGCAGGTTTTCCTGTGTTTTTTTTGCCAGTTGTTTCTCACAGAATTCACCCACCCCAAACTTTTTACACTTTAACATTTTCTTGTGCACCATCTCCCTGATCTCACACAACTCACTCCGTCACATCCCCCACACTCTCCATTCTTATTGATGAATCTCTGAAAAATCTGTGCCTCACCTGGATAATTTATTCCAACTCCCAACTCACATTTTGAACTGGTTTGATTCCTTCTCTCGGCATGGTCATTAAACTGGCCGTGCCTGATGTCCTATTCACCTCGACCTTCAGATTAGAATGCTATGCTTCTCGGAATTTTCGTGCATGTATCAGTTTGGCTTGTTCTAGATGGACGTGCAGATGCAGTCGAAATGGTGTACTTTGTCTGTATGGAAGGATACTAGTGATAGTGGGTTATGTCTGTTTTTCTGGCTAGTTGTTGTTCATGTATCCAGGTGGCTAGTTTTCTGCCTGTTTTTCTGATGTAGTGCTTGTTACAGTTCTTGCAAGGCTTAGACTTCCTGGAGCAGAACAGACAAATATGTGAACTTATTGCGATGCTCAGAAGTATGAAAAGATGTAAAACAGGAGTACTCCGTTTCCGTTAGTTGGCATTACAGCATTGATGAGTTCTAATTTCAAGACTGTCAGCAAAAGAACCATGAGTGAGATAAGGAAAATCTTCTTTATTGAGAGTGTTGTTAGGATTTGGAATGGACTGCCCGGGAGAGTTGTGGATGAGCCAGACCTCTGTGGTGGGCAAAAGTTGTTGGAGGGAATCCTGAGGGACAGGATGTGCATGTATTTGGAAAGACAAGGACTGATGCGGGATAGTCAACATGGCTTTATGCGTGGGAAATCATCCCTCACGGACTTGATTGAGTTTTTTTGAAGAAGTAACAAAGAAGACTGATGAGGGCAGAACAGTAGATGTGATCTATATGGCCTTCAGTGAGACGTTCAACAAGGTTCCCCATGGTAGACTGATTAGCAATGTTATCTTTCATGGAATACAGGGAGAAGTAGCCATTTGGATACAGAACTGGCTCAAAGGCAGAAGACAGAGGGTGGTGGTGGTGGGTTGTTTTTCAGACTGGAGGCCTGTGACCAGTGGAATGCTACAAGGATCGATGCTGGGTCATCTATGTTTTGACATTTACATAAATGATTTGGATGCAAGCATACGAGGTCCAGTTTGTAAGTTTGCAGATGACACCAAAATAGGAGGTGTAGTGGACAGCGAAGAGGGTTTTCTCAGATTACAACAGGATCTGGACCAGATGGGCCAGTGGGCTGTGAGGTGACAGATGGAGTTTAATTCAGATAAATGCGAGGTGTTGCATTTTGGGAAAGCAAATCTTAGCAGGAATTATACACTTAATTGTAAGGTCCTAGGGAGTGTTGCTGAACAAAGAGACCTTGGAGTGGAGGTTCATAGTTCCTTGAAAATGGAGTCGTAGGTAAATACGATAGTGAAGAAGGCATTTGGTATGCTTTCCTTTATTGGTTAGAGTAATGATTACAGGAGTTGGGAGGTCATGTTACGGCTGTACAGGATATTGGTGAGGTCACTCTTGGAATATTGCGTGCAATTCTGCTCTCCTTCCTATCGGAAAGATGTGGTGAAACTTCAAAGGGTTCAGAAAAGATTACAAGGATGTTGCCATGGTTGGAGTATCTGAGCTACAGGGAGAGGCTGAACAGGCTGGGGCTATTTTCTCTGGACCGTCGGATGCTGAGGGGTAACCTTATAGAGATTTTAAAAGCTATGAGGGGCATGGATAGGATAAATAGACAAAGTCTTTTCCCTGGGGTGAGGGAGTCCAGAACTAGGGGACATAGGTTTAGGATGAGTAGGGAAAGATATAAAAGAGACCTAAGGGACAACTTTTTCACACGGAGGGTGGTACATGAATGGAATGACCTGCCAGAAGATGAGGTGGAGGCTGGTACAATTGCAACATTTAAGAGACATTTGGATGGGTATATGAATCGAATGGGTTTGGATGGATGTGGGCTGGTTGCTGGCAGGTGGGACTAGATTGGGTTGAGATAACTTGTCAGCATGGACAGATTGGACCGAAGGGTCGGTTTCATGCTGTACATCTCTCTGACTATAACTGGTTATGCATTTGGAAATGTGAATTTAACAGGTTGCAGATAAAAGGGCTGGCATATGAGAGGGGCTTGGGAGACACTTCTGGAGCTGATGCACACACAGTGGCCAATGGCCTCCTCCTATACTTAAAAGTTTTGTACATGCGTCTGATGTGAATAAAAGTTAGCATCGGATTATTTCTCATTGTAAATGGTCACGAATATCTGATCATTTAGTGCAGCATAAGCTTTTAAAATGCAAGTATTGCAAAGCCAGCATCATTATATATTCTAATTATTGCTCAGAACATGAATATTTTAAATGTTCAAAGTTTGTGAGACGATTCATAGCTCGGCTGCTCGTTGTTTGTGGATCTGTTCGCCGAGCTGGGAATTTGTGTTGCAGACGTTTCGTCCCCTGTCTAGGTGACATCCTCAGTGCTTGGGAGCCTCCTGTGAAGCGCTTCTGGAATGTTTCCTCTATTTATAGTGGTTTGTCTCTGCCGCTTCCGGTTGTCAGTTCCAGCTGTCCGTTGCAGTGGTCTGTGTATTTGGTCCAGGTCGATGTGCTAATTGATTGAATCTGTGGATGAATGCCATGCCTCTAGGAATTCCCTGGCTGATCACTGTTTGGCTTGTCCTATAATAGTAGTGTTGTCCCAGTCGAATTCATGTTGCTTGTCATCTGCGTGTGTGGCTACTAAGGATAGCTGGTCATGTCGTTTCGTGACTAGTTAGCTGTCTTCCTGTTTGTATTGTCTCCCTCTAAAACTAAATGTGGAGTGGTCTATTGACGTGCTGTTCTTTGGTTCCAGAAGCTTCAGTGAGCAGCAACACTGCAAAAGTTGTAGGTAAGCTCAAGTAAAGTATTTTTAACTCTAGTCTGACAGCAGTTGAGATAGCAGTTAGGGCAGTTGCATGTTCCTCCTGCGGGATGTGGGAGCTCAGGGAGATTTCCACCGTCCCTGATGACTACATATATGGGCAGTGCAACCAGCTGCAGCTCCTGGAAGACCATGTTAAGGAGGCGCAACTGGCTGCTCTCCGGATCATCCAAGATACTGAGAACTTCATAGATAAGAGCTTCAGTGAGGTGGTAACGCCCATGTCCCCCCTTTGCCATGTTTGTGTAAAGACGATAATATCCCAGTCACATGTAAAGATCCACGCCCTGAGTTCATATGCATTACCTGTCAGCCCTGTTCCATTTAAATGAACGAAATTTAATCCAACAGGCGTTCTTTGCTTACAGCCGTGTTCCAGGCAGACAGTAGCTGGGCGACCAACAGGAATGGCAAAGGGAATAGGCAGAGAGTGCAGGAATTCCCTGTGGTTATTCCACTCGAAAACAAGTATATCATTTTGGTTACTGATTGTGAGTGTTGGGAGATGGGGGATGGGTGTCAGGCAGTGACCGTTCAGGGGAAAGCAGCAGTAGCCAGAATGGTTACACTGCAACTGGCTCTGGGATAGGATAAAGATAAACAGCTTCTTCGAGATAGGAGATTCGATTGTTAGGGAGACACAAACGGGAACCTAGGATGGTGTGTGGCCTCTCAGGTGGCAGAGCCCAGGATGTCTCTAAGTGGCTGCTGAATGTTCTGGCGGAGCGGGGGTGTTTGAGCTGCTAGAAGTCATTGTGTACATTGATACAAATGACACAGGTAGACATAGGAATGTGGTCCTACAGAGTGATTACTGAGTGCTCGGAGAAAAGTTAACAACCAGGACCTTGACAGTGGTAATCTCCAGATTACTTCCAGTGTCATGAGGTAGTGAAGGTAAGAAAAGGAGGATATTGCAGATAAATATGTGACTAAACAATTGGTGCAGGGGGAGGGATTCGTATTTTTAGATCATTGGGAGCTTTTCCGTGACAGAGTTGACCTGTTCAAGGGGGACTGGTGGCACATGCACTGGAGTGGGGAGGGGAGGGACCAATATCTTTGCAGCCAGTTTTGCCCCTGCTACAAGGGAGTGTTTAAAGGAGATTGGCAGCAGGTGGCATGCTGAAGAGCTGGGAGGCAGATGTGAGGCTGGAAGGAGATACAGTATTCAGAATAGTACGTTGAAGAGATAGATCAGGCAGGAATATGATTGGGAGCAAGGAATGTCTACGGATTAAATTGCACATATTTCAATGCAAAATGACTAACAGGTAAGGCCAATGAATTTAGGGTGGTGATAGGTAATCGGCGCTGGATAGAGTAGCTACCACAAAAATATAGCTGAGAGATGCATAGGACTGACAGCTTAATGTAACAGGGTAAAGGGCATTAGGAGGGACAGAGATGGTGGAAAGAGGGGAGTACCGCAGCCGTGATCAGAGATAAAATACCTTGTGAATCATCCAATGAGGCTTTATGAGTGGCACTAAGAAAAAAGAAGGGGATGGTGACGTTAATGGGGTTGTACTATAGGCCCCCAAATAATCAACAGGTATTACAGGAACAAAAATATCTAGAGAGATTGGGAAGACGTGCAGGAACATTCGGGTTGTCATAATAGGGGTTTTAATTTTTATAACACAGATTGGAACTGCCAGAGTATTGAGCCTTTCGATAGGATGGAATCAAGTAAGTGCATCAGGAAACTTTCCTCAAGCAGCATATAGAGGGTCCTAATCGGTAAGGGGCAAAATTTGACCTACACTTAAAAGATATGTAAGGACAGGTGAGTGAGGTGACAGTAGATGTGCACTTTGTGACCAGTGACCATAGTTCTATTAATTTTAAAATAGTTATAGAGAGGGAAAAATATTTTTCCACAGATTCAAGTTCTAATTTGGGACAAGGTTAATTTTGATGGACTCAGACAGGAGTTTGCAGGGGTTGATTAGAGTAGTCTGTTTGCAAGAAAAGGAAGCTCCAGCAAGTGGGAGTTTAAGGTCTATATGTTCCTGTGGGGGTGAAAGGAAAGTTGACAGGAATGAGGAACGCTGGATAGCAAGAGATGTTTAGGCTTTGACCAAACAAAATGTGGAGGCATGGCTCAGGTAGAGGCAGCTAGAATCAAGGAAATCACTGGAGGTGTACAGGGGATATAGGAGTTTACTGAAGAAGGAAATCAGGAGACTGAATGGGGGTATGAGATAACCTTGCCTGAGAAGATCAGGTTGAATCCAAAGAGGTGCTTTAAGTATATTAAAGGAAAAGCATTAACTAGAGAGAGAATAGGACCCCTCAAAGACCAAAGTGGACATGTATGTGTAGTACCATAAGGGATAGGCGATGTCCTCAACAAATATTTCTCCTCTATATTTACAATGGAGAAAGATATGAATACATGGGCATTTGGGGAAATTAGTTGTGATTACTTGGGGGCAGTCCATATTACAGTAGAGGAGGTATTGGATGTAGTAGAGTGTTTGAAGTTGGAGAAATGTCATGTGCCTTACCAGATATATACAAGAACACTGCAATGGGCTATAGAAGAATTTGCGGGGGCCCTGGCTGATAATTTTGATCATCAGTTACCACAGGTGAGATCCCAGAAGACTGAACGATAGCAAATGTTGTGCCCTTATTAAAGAAGGACTGAAAAATAAAGCCTGGGAAAGACAGACCATTCATCTTAGCATCTGTGGTAGGTGTATTACTTGAGAAGATTCTGAGGGATAAGATGTGCATGCATTCGGAAGACAGGGTTTGATTAGGAATAGTAGGCAAGGCGTTTTGAATGGAAGTTCATGCCTGACAAATTTCCTAAAACTCTTTGCTGACGTGACCAGGAAGGTTGAGTAGGGCAGGCTTGTAGACGTTCAAACTTGTGGTGCTGGAAAAGCACAGCAGGTAAGGCAGCATTCTTCGAGCAGGAGAATCGACATCTCCGGCATAATTCCATCATAAGGAATATACAGAACATCGATACTCCTGCTTCTCTGTTGCTGCCTGACCTGTTGGGCTTTTTCACTGCCACACTTTTCGACTCTGATCTCCAGCATCTGCAGTGATCACTTTCTCCAAGGTTGGTAGACCCTTGGAGAAAGTGTCTTTCAGTTACACCAGAACAGGATGAAGCTTGTCAGCCCCTGGCGCATGTTATACAGTTACAGGAGTAGACCAATCAGCCCCTTGAGTCGATAGAACTAGACCCAGTTTAGATCATGTTGCAATAGTATCTGAAGTCAGTAACACAGGAAATGGAAGAGGCAACAAAGTGACTGGACTATGGGGTATACTGGAATAACACCAGGCGTTATAGCCCCTCAAACCTGCCCTTCCATCCATTAAGGTCAGGGCTGATCTCTCTCGACCGCAATTTCTCTTTCATGTCCAATTCTTTGTAGCCCTCAACTCGCTGATGTGTCAAAATCCATTAACATCTCCCTGTTCCCTAAATCATTTCAGAGGTGTAGCTGTCTGGGATAGAGAAGCCCCAATAGTCGTTACCCTCTGAGAGAAGGAAACGGTCCCCTTGGACTATTGATATGAGCAAAAGTTATGGACATAGCGTCCAGTTGTCAACTGAATTCATTCCTACCATTGAGCAACTGAATGGTATCCTTTACCTGTGTTCCCCACCTCACCATGCTGCCTCCTTCTACTCCCCCACCTCGCTTCTTTATCTGTACAAGCACCTCCAGTCCTCAAGAAAGGTTATGCCCAAGGTGTGGACTTCTTCTCCTGATGCTGCCTGGTTTGTTGCGTTCTTTTAGCCTCCTGCATTCCAACATGTGCATTTTTAAAGCAAAATGTCTTCTTGTGTAATATGTCAGATGGAGTGAACGAGTTGTGCCTCTTCTTATCCAATAGCTGCGATGGGCTGAATGGTGTTCTCATATTTCCGTGAAACCAGCTTTAGATGCCGAATGAGCTCTTTGTTTTTACTTCTGTGGAAATGTTCAGGTTCCAGTAGTACTGTTACATGTTAAGAGCACGAGCTTGAATGTTGTCCAGGTTTTGATGCTTTATGCGATCTTTTCTGAGCATTCTCACTTCTGATCGAACTATGGAGGATCAGATATTGCTGAAGCAGCTGAAGGTGTTCGTGCTGAGGAAGCTACCCGGAAGATCGCCCACAGAGATATCCTGGGACTGAGAGGATTGATCTCCACCAGTCACATTATGTTCTGATTGGCCCAACCAGTGGGGAGTTTACAACTGATTCCCACTAGGTTCAATTTTATTCAGTCTCCTTGACACCTTGTTCAGTCATGGGGTAAAAACAAACACTGCAGATGCTGGAAACCAAAGTCTAGATTACAGTGGTGCTGGAAAAGTACGGCAGGTCAGGCAGCATCCGAGGAGCAGGAAAATCGACGTTTCGGGCAAAAGCACTTCATCAGGAACAGAGGCAGTGTCCCTGCAGAGTGCAGAGATAAATGAGAAGGGGGTGGAGGTGGGAAGAAAGTAGCATACAGTACAATAGGTAAATGGGGGTGGGGATTGAGGTGATAGGTCAGGGAGGAGAGAAGAAGAAGATAGCAAAGAGTCCAATGGGTGAATGGGGGTGGGGGTGAAGGTGCTAGGTCGGAGAAGAAGGTGGAGTGGTTAGGTGGAAAGGAGGATAGGCATGTCGGACAGGTCATGGGGACGGTACTGAGCTGAAAGGTTGGCACTGGAGTGAGGTGGGGAAGGGGAAATGAGGAAACTAGTGAAGTCCAAATTGAAGCCCTGGGGTTGAAGTGTTCCGAGGTGGAAGGTGAGGCGTTCTTCCTCCAGGCGTATGGTGGTGAGGGAGCGGCGGTAGGAAGCCCAGGACCTGCGTGTTCTCGGCAGAGTGGGAGGGGGAATTGAAATGTTGGGCCACAGAGCGGTGTGGTTGATTGTTGATGGTGTCCCGGAGATGTTCCCTAAAGCGCGCTGCTAGGGGGCGTCCAGTCTCCCCAATGTAGAGGAGACCGCTTCGGGAGCAACGGATGCAATAAATGATATATGTGGATGTGCAGATAAAACTTTGATGGATATGCAAGGTTCCTTTTAGGGCCTTGGATGGAAATGAGAGAGGAGGTGTGGGCGCAGGTGGCAGGGGAGTGTGCCAGAAGGGAGGGTGGGTTGTTGGGGACGTAGACCTGGCCTGGTAGTCACGTAGGGAACTGTCTTTGTGGAAAGTGGAAATGGCTGAGGAGGGAAATGTATCCCCAGTGGTGGGGTCCGTTTGGAGCTGGCGGAAATGTCATCGCATGATTTGGTGTATGTGAAGGTTGGTAGGGTGGAAGGTGAGCACCAGGGGGGTTCCGTCGTTGTTATGGTTAGAGGGATGGAGTTTGAGGGTGGAGGTGCGGGATGTGGATGAGATGCGTATGAGGGCATCTTTAACCACTTGGGAAGGAAAATTGTGGTCTCTAAAGAAGGAGGCCATCTGGTGTGTTCTGTGGTGGAACTGGTCCTCCTGGGAGCAGATACGGCGGAGGCAAAGGAATTGGGAATGCGGGATGGAGTTTTTGCAGCAGGTAGGGCTATGGGACTCGGTTGGTTTGGGAAATGTAGTTCTGTGGAAATGTTCAGGTAGCTATGGGACTCGGTAAAAATGTCATTGTCAAGTCAGCCGTCATTAATGGAGATGGAGAAGTCCAGGAAGGGGAGGGAGGTGTCAGAGATGGTCCAGGTAAATTTAAGGTCGGGGTGGAATGTGTTGGTTAAGTTGATGAATTGTTCAACCTCCTCACGAGAGCACGAGCTGGCGTCAATGCAGCCATCAATGTAGCGGAGGAAGAGGTGGGGAGTGGTGCCGGTGTAATTACGGAAGATCATCTGTTCTACGTCGCCAACAAAGAGACAGGCATAGCTGGGGCCCATACGGGTGCCCATGGCTACCCCTTTCGTCTGGAGGAAGTGGGAGGATTCCAAGGAGAAATTGTTAAGGGTAAGGACCAGTTCAGCCAAACGAATGAGAGTGTCGGTGGAAGGATACTGTTGGGGACGTCGGGAGAGGTAAAGAACGGAGGACTTGGAGGCCCTGGTCATGGCGAATGGAAGTGTACAGTGATTGGATATCCGTGGTGAAGATGAGGCGTTGGGGGCCGGGGAAACGGAAGTCTGGGAGGAGGTGGAGTTGTGGGTGGTGTCTTGAACGTGTGTGGGGAGTTTCTGGACTAGGGAGGATAGGACAGTGTCGAGGTAGGTAGAGATGAGTTCAGTGGGACAGGAGCATGCTGAGACAATGGGTCGGCCAGGGTGATCAGGCTTGTGGATCTTGGGAAGGAGGTAGAATTGGGCGGTGCGGGGTTCCTGGACTATGAGGTTGGAAGCTGTGGGTGGGAGATCTCCTCCTGAGGTGCTGAGGTTCTGTATGGTTTGGGAGATGATGGTTTGTGTTTTGGGGGTGCGGATATGGTCGAGGGGCGGTAGGAGGAGGTGTCTTCGAGTTAGCGTCTGGCTTCAGCAGTGTAAAGGTCAGTGCGCTAAACTACCACTGCTCCCCCTTTATCTGCTGGCTTGATGGTGAGGTTTGGATTGGAGCAGGGGGAGTGGAGGGCTGTGCGTTGTGAGGGTGGAATGGGGGAAGGGGTAGACAGGTTGAGATGGCTAATGTCTTGGAGGCAGTTGGATATGAGGACATCGAGGGCCGGTAATAGGCCAGCACGCGGTGACCAGGTGGATGGGGTGTGAAATAGGAGGATGTCATTGATGCTACAAAATGACAAACCAGCGAAGTAGAGACTGCAAAGATAGACTACTCCATGTTGTTCTTCCTAGCTCCCTTGATAATGGTTCACGTGCGTTACATTAACGTGGTTTCCTGATGGTAAGGAGACACACCGGATGGTTTGTGCGATGTCTCAAGAAAGCATCTTCCATCTCTGAGAAGACAGACTAATCTTCTGCACGGATGTCAGAATTTTTTGAGAATGGCCAACTCCATCAGTGTGTGGTTGCTGACAGGTTTGTGAATAATATGATGCTCAGTGCAGAGTCTCACTCCAACTGTACTTTCAGACGGTGAGAGTTTGTTCAGAGCATGGAGCTCTCATTCAACCAACATGTGGGCTCCACACAGATACGTAAACTATCAGAGAGTAATAGAGTTCAACAGGTCCTTTAGCCCAAACTGGCCCATTCCGACTAAAATGTACATCCGTGCTAACTCCATTCCCTGCATTTGGTCCATATCGTTCTAAACATTTCCGATCATACAATTGTCCAAATGTGAAAATATGTATTGCGGGAAACACGTTATATTACACGATATCAATGTTTTGTTTTGGAAATAATGAATGTTGGTTAATAACACTCAAGTTTTATTACAGTCACATTTTATTCTTCTGACAGCACTTCCCATCATCTCGCTTTCTCATAAATACGAAATGAGAAGGATGGTATGTTTTGCCAAATCACTTCATTGCCTTGCAAAGCGCTGTGCTTTAAGCACAGCCACGCCGACAGCACAACACTATTGCCATGGAGATGGTTGAAGATGCTAAGGAGGTGATGGCCTAGCTGTGTTATCTCTGGAATATTAACCCAGGGACAGAGGTGATGACCCAGACACCGGATTTGAATCTCTACACGGCAAATGTTGAAATTTGAATTCAATAAAATATCTGGAATTGAGAATCAAATGAAACAATGAAACCACTGTCTTTGTCCTACCTGGCACACTCATGCCGTTCAGGGATGAAAATCTACCATCTTCACCTGGTTGGTCTTATATGTGACTCCAGATCCACAGCACTGTGGTTAACACACAATTGCAATTTGAAATGGCCAAGCTAGCCACTCTGTTACATCAAAGTCTACAAAGAAATGAAACCGGGCGGATCTCAGCACTGACTACTTACAGCCCATGGACTGCAGTGCATCAGGAAGGCAGCTCAACAATACCTTCTCAGGACAATGAGGAAAGGAAATTAATTACTAGCCCAGCATCCCATTAATGAATAAAGGAAGATGATCACACTCACGGGAGAGAGACAAAGGGACATAACTCACTTCAAACCGAGACTTTGATGTATACCTTACAAGGGCATGAATTTCAATAATATGGGAACAGGAGAAAAATAAATAAGATTAATCTGGATTTTTATTTCCATTGCAGCTGATCATCAACAATCCCTTCGTTTATTTCTTCCTCTCTATCTCTCTCTTTCTCTATCTATTCAACTCCCTCCTTCTCCCCTTCACAACAGACATCCCTGTCACCAATATCAGTCACACTATTTCCCAGTTGCATTCAGTTTTGATGTATGGTCGTTGGACTCGAAATATCACTTCTATTTTTCTCTCGACCTGAGGCTGTGAAATCGCTTCAGTTTCTCTGGCACTTCCTCGTTCTTTTTGTTTCTGATCTCTAGCATCATTCTTGTTTTCTTTCAACCTTTCATGTTGTTATGACATGGGATGTCTGCATCACTGGCAAGGGCAGCACTTCTTCACCTCACTAAATGCCTTTTCCTGTGAGGTCATTTCTAAAGGCAGTAGGTCTGACGTCAGTCTTAACCCAGACCAGATAATAATGCTGGATATCGTTAACAAAGGACAACAGTGAAATAGATAAACTTATTGACGAAGTACTGGTGGGATTATATTAGTAAAATTTGCTTTTATTTCCTGTTCCTGTCATTTGAATTTAAGTTCTGTCATACTCTGAAATAGGATTTTAAACAGTGTCGATAGTGTAGTACCCTGGGCCACTGAATTACGTGAACAGCGACATTACTACTCTGACACAGTATCCCTGTCATGAATTTACTTTACAGACAAGAACAAGATTGTGATGGAAACATTTGTAACGGAAAGAGTGATTAGAAGAGAACTGGAACCATAATATAGGTATAGATAATGGTTTATTTAGCACCCACACTGACATCAAGATGGGATCTGGGGATATAATGGAGCTGGTCGTGGGTAGCTTTGGTGATGGAGAGAATACCAAGACATAAATCAATTGGGGCAAATTAGGTACTTCGGGATTGTGGACAGCCTTGTTCTCAGATGTTTGTGAGGGCGGGGGTGTGGGCGGTTCTGAAATTTGTGGAGAATGAATGGATTTGCATTTGAAACTGAAGACAAACGTTTCGATCTTTACTAAATATAGATAAACGAAATATCACTGAAGTTCGCCATGGCTTGTGGGATTAATAAATTGATAGAGATGGGGAGACTTACCAGGAACGCCAACAATAGCGAGCATGGGATAGTAACCAGCCTGAATAACCATCAGTACACCAAATATCCGATCTGGTAATATGTGCCAATACCAGGAAACAAGGTGAAGACCCCAGGATAAACTCCTGTCCATTGTTCCAGCATTCCAGTCTATTTTTCTTAGATTCTGAACCGATGGTGCGACATTCCAGTCTACTGTTCTCAGATTCTGATCCATTGTTGGAACATTCCAGTCTATGGTTCTCAGATTCTGATCTCTCCTCTCCCTGTCTCTGCTACAGCTGATCCTTGTTAGTGTTGGAGGTGATGTATCCGCAGCTGTAATGGGATAAAGCATTGCAAGAAGCTCTTTACGTATAGAAGAGGAAAACCATCCAGTGACATAATTAGGATCCATGGAGACTGACATCAATCACAGTCACTGAACAAACAGATCCAGTTAACTCCTTTCAGTATGCTACCTTCAGTTCAAAATAACAATTGGATTGAATTGAATGTTGACATCGCTGGCTAATGGTCACATCTTCCATCAGCAATTACTGTCGTGAAGTTATTTGTGAGGGAAAATGATGGATGCTTTCTTGTCGCAGGCTAGATGCTTCTGCTGTGTTGTCCATTTGCAATACTGTAACTGCCTGAACGCTCCACCATGACCACCCAAAATAAACACAATCTAAATATTGTTAACATGCTGATTTCGCCTCGACTAGAACAGGTGCCTAGCAACAGATTTTCAGTGGGCATATTTGCCCTGAACATACACAGGAAGGGCGGATCTGTCTGGACATTCCTCTCATTGCTCTAATAAGACAATGTTGAATCTTCAACACACAATACGATTAAGCACTGTTTTCTGTAAACTCACGAACACCTTAATACACTTTATTGACTTCAAAGCAGTAAGACTTATATTTTTGGAATCCAGTTCAAAGCCAAACGTGGAATGTTGTCGAAAAACCAGTCCTTGATTGTCCTTGATTTCTTTAAAGAGGCTCTAAATGACCCAAGAGTCTAATATGTTAGAATCTTGAAAGGTTCGTTGGTGCCCTTTTGTTTATACCTAACAGATAATGCCTCATCCAGAAGCCTTTCATGTCTTTAAAAAGAAACCTGCATAATCAAGAGGACGTGGCCAGCTCCCTAGCTGGACAGGTTGAATCAGTTCTGGGGTTAGTTTAGTCAGGGTCACTGAAAGCTCTCTGCCTCCTTCTGCGCTTCTGACATTGTAAGCTGTCAGCAGTTGTGTCAGTTTTACACTTGGTGCTAAGGGGTTTGTCTATTGGGATTGTTGCAAGTATTCTGGAACAGCATTCTTAAGTCAGCATAGCCTGCTAGTTTCAGATGCGATACGTTATTCAGGAATTCTATTTTCGGTTCCTTATGTTTCATTTCGTAAATTGGTAAATAAATGTTATGTATTTAAAACTCGGCAGGCTCACCAACTAATTCGCTCTGGCAATATCAGCTACACACTAACCTTCAACAAGCAACAAAGTTATGGTCTGGGCTACCTGCTTAAAATGTTTTGAGAGGTTGGGTTTGGCCCATAACAGACTGGGGGCCCTTTGCAGTGTTTAGATAGCGAGTGGCAGGTGTTAGTGTCTCGTATTTCGTGTGTTGATTGGCGAGTAAACAGAGCTTCAGATGGCGATGGTTCTTGCAGGAACCAAGCTTGTTTTGGAGGTGGAAAAAGTGAGCTTGGGGGTTTTACAAAATGCACATAAGTCCAAGCAGCGAGAATTAGTAGACGAAGGGAATTGAAGCTACCTCCTAATGTGAGGAAAGATGAGATGATTGCAGCAGTAGCTCAACATTCCAATTTGCTGCAAACTCCATCAGGATCTGTAGAGATGACTAAACTTCAATTGCAAATGAAGCAGCTTGAGTTAGAAGCAGAAATGAATCAGTTTGAGCTACGACTAACATTAGAAGAGGAAGAAAGAGTACGAATAGGTTTAGCGGAGGAAAGAGAAAAAATAACAAATAGCTTTCGCAGGAGAGAAAGGAAAAGGGAGAGCATTTGAGC
This sequence comes from Hemiscyllium ocellatum, assembly GCF_020745735.1. Lineage (NCBI taxonomy): Eukaryota > Metazoa > Chordata > Chondrichthyes > Orectolobiformes > Hemiscylliidae > Hemiscyllium > Hemiscyllium ocellatum. The sequence continues at coordinate 9,612,150 of NC_083421.1, read as the reverse complement.
TTCAGTGATGGACATTTAGAGAAAGTGGTTAAACATTTTCAGTGGCCAGTGACCATGTGGGCTTTGTTGACCCAAACAAAACTTGTAGGTATTCACAACACGATCAGAGGAGGGATCTGGGGTGAATGAGGAGGGGACATGTGCCTATGAGCTTGTGCCAGAAGCCGACAGACAATGTTTCAGGAATCTAAGGAGGGATCCTGGTCAAATTCATGTTGAGTTTGAAAGGATCAAACAAAGCAATTTTGATAGATGGATAAGAGCTTTAAAAAGAGAGCAAACCTACGATGTTCTTCGAGAAACAATTAAATTGGAGGAGTTCAAAAATTCACAATGTGACATAGTGCAAACTCATTTGGAAGACTGGCCGCTGAAGTGGCTAATGATTATGACTAGTGATTAATGATTATAAAACTTGTTTTGGCTTCCAGAATTAATTTCATTCCATGATGGATAGAAACTGGGGCAAAGAGAAATCCTCACGTAGAAAGGGAAAGGTAGCTCTCGGTGAAGATCGAAATGATAACTTTGCACAGGGTAAAAAGGAAATACTTGAAGGAGACAAAGAAGTTAACAAGCTATGGAGTTGTCATTGCAACAAATTAGGACACATGAAATCACTGTGTTGGTTGGTTCAGGGGCAAAAAAACACAGATGCAGGAAAACGGGATAAGCCTGTGAGTTTTGTAGGAGTGGTAACAGAAAACACAGTGGAAGCTAGAAACCTGCATCAGAGTGTACAAACTGATCAGAGGTTTGTTAAGGAGGAAGTGACAGATCTACTCAGAAAATATACCTGCAAAGTGAAAGTTTATTCACATACAGCAGGTAAAGAGGATGCAACATCAAGGGACACCGTATCCTCTCAGTGTATGCCTCTGAAAGATGAGGAGATATGAACTCCTGAAGAACTATTTCCAGAGAATGTACTGCTAAAGGGAATTCATCTTGAGACAAAAAGTGCAACATTTTGTAAAGTGAGGATAACATATTCAGGAAAGTGTGGAGCAATTGTGGGAGCGGTATTGGACAAACTCTCAGTTCCAGGAATGCAAGTTATCCTTGCAGAAAATATAGCTGATTCACCGGTAGGAGTCCTGCCTACTCTGGTTGAAGAGCCAGTGGAGACGCAGGCAACTGAAGCAATGCAGGGGTCTTATACTGGAAACTTTCCTGATTGTGGGGTAACAAGTTCCCAGTGTCACCAGTTGAAACAGGCAATATCAAACATGTAAAGATAAGGAAGCTTAAGTGGCATTAACGGAGAATTTGTTCCATCAGATAGTTGAGACAAAACAGGAGCAAGTAGGGGATCATGCATGTATTTTGTGTTCAGCTAAACTAATTGAGTCACAGCTGAAAGATAAAAGATTAAACCAGTTGCATCAAAAACATATACGTTAGGAATTTTGAATGTATCCCTGAGTGTCATTACCTAAAATGATGTCCAGACAAGGAAATGGAGAGAATGACATAGTCAAAGAGATAAGAAATGGGAAGAGATTCATCAAGTCATTTTGCCAATTGTGTATAGAAAGGAGGTAATGTGAATCTTGCATGAGCTACCAACTTGAAGACATTTAGGAGTGACGAAAACACAGGGGCTGAAATACAGGCCTGGACTGCAACAGGATGTAGTTGCATTTTACCAGACGTGTCATACAAATCAGGTAATTGGAAAAACACAGGCGATAATAAAACCTGCACCTTTCTTAAATATTCTGGCATTTGAGGCACCTTTTACAAGAGTCTTAATTGATGGATCGGGTCCCGAACACAAATAAAAGTGTAAACAATAATGGATGCATTGACTAAATTTCCAGAGGTCACCCCAAGATGCAATATCACAGCTTAAAGAATTGCAGAGGAATTACTCCTTTTTAAAATAGAAAAGGACCACCAATAGATTAAGGGTTCAAAGTTCATATATAAATTATTCACGATAATGTCTTAGGGATAAAACAATTCAAATCTACTGCGTACCATCCAAAATTGCAGGGAGCGCGGTAAAGGTAACATTAAACATTATAAACCATGTTGAGGGCTTATGATCAGGATTATCCAGATGATTCGGTTAAGGAAGTTCCATTTGCGTTTTTTGTGATCAGGGATGCACCAAATTAACAGAGGAAATTCAATCTATTTGAATTAGTGTTTGAGCCATTAAAATTGATTAAGGAGAAAGTAGTAAATCAGAATTCAAAGGTCACACTTTTGGATTATGTCTCAAATTTTTGGGAACGATTAATAGCGCTGGGGAATTGACTGGACAGCATTTAAAAGTCTTGCAGCATACATTAAAACAGTAAGCGGACAGGACATTTATAATTTGCAATTTTGCTGTCGGGGATAAGTTATTACTGTTACTTAGAGTGATAGGTGAACCTTGAAAAGCAAGGTTTAGTGGACCTTGTAAAATAAAAAAGGATATTGAGTGGGGGTAACTACTTGATAAGGTCTCCAGACAGAAAGACATGTCGCAGCATATGTCATGTGAATATGCTCAAAAGGTATTTTGACAGGGAAGGAAAGCAAGGGGAGAAGGTGTTAATGATTATGGCGTTCCTTAAATAAAGTGGACAATGAGATAGTTGTCTAAAATTGGAATAAATTATTGAGTTACTTTTCTGAGAAAAATTGCAATTACTAGAAAGAGTTATTACTATTACATAGGGAGATAAGCAGAAATGAACTTGGAAGTACTAACCCAATTGTGCATAATGTAGCTATAGGAGATGCTGTTATGATTAAGCAACATCCGTACGGGCATAATCCTCTACTGTTGGCACAGATTCAGAAGGAGATTGAATGCATGCTCTAAGATGACATAATCAAAGTGTGTTACAGTGACTGGAACTCACTCATAGTCATGGTGCCAAAGCCAAATGCTACCCAACAGTTATGCGGGGACTATCGTAAAGTCAATGCAGTTAAAAAGATTGATCTATGCCCAGTTCCGCGATTGGAAGACTGTGTTGAAAAGGTGGGACAAGCAACTTACATTTGGTATGAAAAACGTGCCGGCCACATTTCAGGGGCTAACCAATAAGTTACCAGATTATCCAATGTGTGGTGTGCATTGATGACCTGGTGAATTTTAGTCAGTCACGGAAGGAACATTTATAGCATTTATCGGATTTGTTTGATTGGCTTCGGAAGGCAGGCTTGGTGGTAAACCTGGCAAAAATTGAATTTACCAAAGCACAAATCACCTTCCTGGGCCATGTTATTGGACACAGATAAACGGTGTCATGGGATGTAAAAGTGAAGGCAATTGGGGAATTTCCCATACCGTTAACAAAAGGATCAGTACCATGGTTCCTGGAATTGTGTAGATGTTATCGAAGGTTTGTGCCTCATTTTCGCAATGTGACTGCTCCACTCACTGAATTGTTGAAGAAAGACGAGAGGTGTCAGTGGACAGAGGACTGTCAAAAGGCATTTGACGGCATGAAATATGTATTAACAACTGCCCAACTATCAGCCACACCTGATTATGCAAAACCATTCAAGGTGGCTTGAAATATGAGGGATGTGGGTGTCGGTGCTGGGCTCCTGCAGGAAAGCGACGAGAAGACAGAAAGACCTATGAAAGTTTTCTTACAGAAGTTGAATGCTCAATGGTAGAAATATTCAACAGTTGAGAAAGTGGCTGTGAGCTTTGTGTTGGCACTACAACATTTCAGTATTTATATTTGCAGCAACGCATCTGAGACAACCATGTACATTGATCATAAACCATTGACGTTTTTGGAGAAATTTAAGTACAGAAATGCGAGACTGTTGTGCTGGAGCCTGTTGGTGCAGCCATTCAATTAGAAAATTGTGCATGTGGCAGGTCTTGAAAACATGATTGTTGATGCATTGTCAATACTTGAATGACAGATTGAGGCACTCAGTGATGGGAATACCACACACTGAATCCGGATGTAGTTGTGCATGTTTGCATATTTATAGTAAATGTATGTACATCCGTATTTTAGTGTACTAACCACATTTTACTTTGGGGGATTGAAACCTGAAGACATATTTGGATATTGATGATTCAGTTTTATATCAGGGGAGTTGTCACAAAGGTGGTCTCTTTACAAGGTTATGTTGTTCTTGAACTGTTTTCATAGATTTTCTAACCATCCCAAGGTTCCAACAGGTCTCAATTTTGAATGCTTCATTAGGGTGCTTTGGTTTTTACCTAACAAATAATGTCTCGGGCAGAAGACTTTCAAGTCTCCAAGAAAACAAAAACTGGTGTAATCAAGGGGATGTGGCCAGCTCTCCAGCTGCACAGGTCAGTACAGTTCGAGGGTTAGTGAGTCGGGATCATGTTTGAAACTAGACGCTTTCCTCTTCCTTCTGCCCTCTGACTTTGTAACCTTTGTAAGCTTTTTCTGTGTAATTTTAACTTTTTGTGCTCAGGGGTTTGTTTACTGTGGTTATTGCAAGTAATTTGGAACAGCATCATTAAGTTGTGTTAGCCTGTCAAGTTCGGATAGGATGAATTATTCAGGTACTGGATTTTCAGTTCGTTGTGTTTCATTCCTTACTTTTGTAATTAAATTTTGTTTGTTTAAACGTCGGCAGTCGGACTAGCTAATTTAGTCTGGGAATATCCACCATACACTTACCTTCAACAAATAACAATATTGCGGTCTGGGGTATTTGCTCAAAAATGTTTTGAAGCGTCGGGCCTGCTCCATAACAAGGTACCAAAACCTTGTTAATTAAATGTCATGAATTAATGTGTATGGGAAGGAATGAATATTATATTGGCTATGAGACAGAAAGGATGGGGCCAGAGGATGAAGTGCCCTGAAGGGAGTACAGTAACTCCCAGTCACGAGTCTTCAACCATCACTATTTCTGACAAATGGAATGAAATGAAATGCAGAGCAAGAGAACAGATGGCCTTTGGTACATGGAATGCTGAACGACAATGTGAACAGAACAGGTCATCTTTAAATGTGATGTACAGAATTATATTTTATATAGATACCGTTTAATCACAGGTTATACAGGTTGTTAATATTGTTTATATCTGGACGGGATATTCAGAAATAAAGTCAGACATAGATAGCAAAGTGTAATGAGTTACAGTGAGTTGCAGCAGAGTTAGGGTGAGGATACAGTTCATACCGAGCTGGTACAGAGATGATGGGCTGCATGACAACCATAGAGTCATAGAGATGTGCAGTATGCAAACAGACCCTTCGGTCCAACCCGTCCATGCCGACAAGATATCCCAACCCAATCTAGTCTCACCTGCCAACACCCAGCCCATATCCCTCCAAACCCTTCCTATTCATATACACATCCAAATGCCTCTTAAATGTAGCAATTGTACCAGCCTCCAATACATCCTCTGGCAGCTCATTCCATACATGAACCACCCGAAACAGTTGCCCCTTAGGTCTCTTTTATATCTTTCCCCACTCACACTAAACCGATGCCCTCTAGTTCTGGACTCCCCGACCCCAGGGAAAACACTTTGATTATATATTCCTATCAATGCCCCTCATAATTTTGTAAACCTCTATATGCTCACCCCTCAGCCTATGACGCTTCAAGGAAAACTGCCCCAGCCTGTTCAGCCTCTCCCTGTAGCTCAGATCCTCCAACCCTGGCAACGTCCTTGAAAATCTTTTCTGAACCTTTTCAAGTTTCACAACATCTTTATGATAGGAAGGAGCCGGGAAATGCACGCAATACTCCAACAGTGCCCTCGCCAATGTCCAATTATTCAGAGAAACATATTGAAAATAGTCAGCGACTGAGGAAACAATGTGAATCATAAAACGCAAAATGTCATAATTAATGATCTATACCTCTTTTTTCTTTGAGTGTAGCTGTCTCTAAAAGGCCTTTTAAATCAAAATCAATTTCATAAGATCCACGCATTTACTTGTGGAACTTAAAGAAGAATCAAAATCTAGTGTAATGCATGCGTCACTGGCACAAGTAATGGGAACAGGAATGGAACATATTGTCCAAATATAACCGGGTTCAGCATCTAGACCAATAAAAAAAAGAAAAATATTAGAGATAGTAGAAATCTGAAATACAACTGAAAAATGATGAGAAATGCAACAGATGACGCAGGATCTGGGCAGAGACACAGAGTTTACATATCCATTCTTATATGAACATCTTCTGAACAAGTAATTTTGGACTCAAAAAAAGTTAATTCCATTTTTCTCCGCCCTGATACTGACAGATCTGTGGGGTTTCTCTCCAGCAATTTCAATTGGTGCAATGGCAGGAAACAGAGAGTAATGGAGGGCGGTTATGTTTCCCACTGAAGGCTTGTGCCCAGCAGTGTTCCACAGTGGTAGGTTCTGAGTGTTAATTGTTTGTCATTTATGTACATGATTTGCGTGATAATATCGAAGGTAAGGTAAGTAAGTTTGCAGATGACACCAAAACTGGTGGAATATTGGACAAATCGCATTCAAGGTGTATGAATATGAGGTGCACTCAATTTTGTTTGTTTGTTGCTGTCTAGTGAAACAGGAATGGACTTTTATTCCCCATCTCCTGGGGATCATCTACATATTGATGGGGAAAATTTTCGTGAACACATTTTACAAATGTTTCACCATCCAACCATATAATACAGTGGTAGTCCAAATCAATTCTATGAAAATTAAAATCCGCCATTACAACAACCTTATTAAGCTTACATATATCCGAGATCTCCCTACATGTTTGTTTCTCAATTTCTTTCTTACTTTTGGAGAGCATTCGGTACAATACCATTGACGTGCTCTTTCCTTTCTTATTTTTAATTTCTACCAATATATTTTCACTGGACGATTTGTCACAGCTGCGCATTTAGTGCAATCGCTTCAAGCAGATCTTTGCTTTCTTATTTTTAATGCTACCGCATTTTTTAACTGGATGTATTTTTAGAAATATCTTTCTCAGTTGCAGCATTAATTTATTCCTTCATCAAAAAGGGCGGACCTCCCCTCAAAGCCAACTGCATGATTTTTCTATCCTTTTTGTGACACTTAACACCTGGAACATTGAATTGTCAGTTTTGAACATCTCTCAGGAGAAAGTGAGGACTTCAGATGCTGGAGATTGGAGTCGAGAATGTGGGTCTGGAAAAGTATGCAGGTCAGGCAGCATCTGAGAAGCAGGAAAATCGCCGTTTCAGGCAAAAGTCCTTAATCGGCTTATTCCTGATGAGGGACTTTTGCCAAAATGTTGATTTTCCTGCTTCTCACGTGCTGCCTGTCCTGCTATGCTTCCCCAGCACTACACTCTCGAATTGAACATCTCTCAACCAACTTTCTGTAATAAATATGATGTCCCAGTCCCATGTTCTTAAACACGCTCTGAATTCATCAGCCTTCCCTGTAAGACCCCTGACATGTAAATAAATGCAATTGTTTGTTTCACAATTACTGTATACTCTTGACTCTCTCGTCTTTCTTTTCTAATTGACATGCTAGCCTCACATTCATAAACTTCTCCATCCATACTAAAATTTGTTATGCTACTTGGAATATCCCCCTTGCTGTCTCTATCCATATAAAGTCTCCCTACATAGAATGAGCAAATCTCTCTGCGAAGATATTGGTTGCTTTCCAGTTTAGGTTAGACCATTCCTTTCTGAACAGGTCTTTTCTATTCTAAAATAGATGCCTATTTCCCAAAAATTGAACTCCCTCATCGACATAATAGTTCTTCAGCCATTGATTTATCTCTGTTAACCTTATGTTCCTTGCCGGATGGGGTTGGCATTGGGAGTAAATCAGAAATAACTACTTCTAAGGTTTTATTTTTAATCTTCGACCTCCCCTCTTAAATTCATTCTGTACTGCTTTAACCTTTCCCAAAAATATCATTCCTATCACTATGTGCATAATTTCTGGCTACTCAATTTCACCTGTAACAATGTGCTTGAAAAGTTTAGAGACGTTCTTAATCCTAGCACAGGGAAAGCAACAAACCATTCTAAATCTATGGTCACTGCCTTAGAATCTCCTGTTGATGCCCCTGACAGAAGAGCTCACTGTAGCAATAATTCTACTAAATCTTGTCAAACGCTGCCGAACATAAGAATCAATACAAGTGTCCAATAACTGATGACTCTTCCATTTTCCTCAGAGACACAATTCCCTTCAGCAGTTCTAAAAACTGAAAATCATTTGACAAGAGAATTTTGAACTATATTCCTATCTTTTCTGAGTGACATAAAACTATCTCACTGATATGCTGATTTTTTTTAACATCTACCAGCCATCATCTCTGTCCCTTAAATGTGACCTTAAAAGCAAGATTTCCTTTTACTACACATTATGTTACCTTTCATTAACTACAGACAATGGAAAAATATATACTTATACGTTTCAAACACATAAAAAAAAGCAATCATTCAGCTAATTAAATTAGTAAAAGTATTCCCCTTCAACAAATTCTGAGAAGAAAAGTCTTCTCCGGACCTGAGCATGTGTAGTACTCTCCGGAATGAAGGGACGACTCCTTTGTTTAAAAAAAAACTGATTAACTTTTCAAAACTAAAATATCTATTGCTGTGTAATAAGAGAAACATTTTAGAACATAGAACATAGAAAAATGCAGCGCAGTACAGACCCTAGGACCGTCGATGTTGCGCCGATCCAAGCCCACCTGACCTACACTAGCCCACTATCCTCCATATGCCTATCCAATGCCCGTTTAAATGCCCATAAAGAGGGAGAGTGCACCACTGTTACTGGCAGGGCATTCCATGAACTCACGACTCGCTGAGTAAAGAATCTACCCCTAACATCTGTCCTATACCTACCACCCCTTAATTTAAATCTATGCCCCCTCGTAATATCTGACTCTATACGTGGAAAAACGTTCTTATGGTCGACCCTATCGAAATCTCTAATCATTTTGTACACCTCTGTCAAGTCACCCCTAAACCTTCTTTGCTCCAATGAAAATAGCCTCAAGTGCCTCAGCCTTTCCTCATACGATCTTACTACCATACCAGGCAACATCCTGATGGAGTTTGGGGGAAATGATAAATAATGTCGTTGATGACACAAAGATGAGATGGTGATTCACAGTCAGAAAGAACGAGTGAGGGTGCAGGAAGGTATAAACCTACTGTTCAGATGGCCAGATCAATCGCTGTTGAAATTTTACATTGATAACTGTGACACATTTCAGAAGTAACACGACAAGAGAGTACTCAAACTGAAGGGAGGCTCGATTTATTTGATTTTACTTTTAAAAAGAGAAGGATCAGGTGTGCTCCCGATGGAGGTGTTTAACAGCATGGGGTGGGGGGCGGGGGGAGGTTGTATGGACAGGGTGAAGAGAGAACAGCTTTTCCCCTTACTCCGAGGCTCAATAATGAAGAGACACACTGTAACTATAAAGCGAAATTGGTCTCATCATTAATGTGCAAACTGTAGAAAAACTTTCCTATTTCTAAACGTGTTTAGTTTTAAAATATTTCAAGATTTATATTGCCTCTCGAAAAATACATTGTTTTTCCATTCAACTCGCCAACGTTCACAAAAACAGGCACATTTTTCCAACTATGATCCAATGTCCAATATTTACCCGTTCCCTTAACAAGCCCAGACCTCTTTAAATTACTTATATCCTCTTCACATTTTCCTTTTCTAACCATTTCAATTCTTGTAGCCTCACATGAAACATTCAAAATGTTGTTCATAAGACGGAGATAATGGAAACTTTCCAAAAATGTTGATAATTTAATATTTTTACTCAATATCGAAACTATAAAATTGCAACAATGCTAAAGTGTTTTGTTATCCCGTCACCCACTTCTCAGACTGCAGTTTCAAATAGCCATTAAATCTAAAAGGACTTGCCAAATCTTTACTTCAAATCTATATGGACATTTGTCTCTTCATTATGAAATGGGCATATTAATTATGGATTGTCTATCTTACTGCAACAGTGTGTTTTGGTTTATTAAAAACTAGGATAGGCCATCTGGTTGCCAGGCCTGCTGTGGTAATCAACAAGGCCTGACTGCGTTATTTTCTCCACATTAATGTCACATTCCCCACACACAGAGCAATCTGCATCTTCCTCAACCAAACCCCACGATTCCTGTTACCTCAGCCACCAACGATGAATAAAATCCAAAGAACTGTAGATGGAGCAACACAAGAACATAGATGTTTAGACTGGCGGTAGGAAATTCAAGTATACACTTATCCACACTAAACACCATCGGCCAGATATTGCAATCTGCCTCATTTCCCAAGCCTATCAATATTCATCTGTAAACGTTTTAGATCTTCATTACAGCCTTTTTTAGCAGCTAGTTTTATACCATCTGTGAATTTAGTTACTGCACTCAGTCTCTCCTTCCAGGTCATTTGGGCAGATTGCAAACAATTGAGGTCCGAAAACTGAACACTGCAGCACCTCAGTAGTTTCACTCCGCCAGAGAAGACGATTTATACCAATGCTTTGTTTTCTATTAGTCAGCCAATTCTGTATCCAATTCAATACTCTACACTTTAGCCCCGGAATCTAACCTTCTAGATCAGTCCTTTATGCACCATCTTGTCAAGTGCCTTCTGAAGTTTAGATGTACAGCAGTTAATGCATCCCAATTATCCACATTGTCGGTTACATTCTTAAAGAACTCCAACAGATTTGTCAAGCACAACTTTGCTGACACTGGTAAATTGATTTTTGTTTTTCCAAGTGTTCAGTTATTTCCTATTTTATGGTTGATGAAGAAACTTCCCCACGACAGTAGTTAAACTGATTTGTCTATAGTTTGTGATTTGTTTCCCTATCTCCTGTTTTGAATGCTAGTGCCACATTACTAATTTTCCAATACTTCGGCACTGTCCTAAAATCTAGGGATGTTTTGAAAATCGTAACTAATGCATCCAGTACATCTGCTGTTACCTCCTTTAAAAGGATAGAATGCAGACCGAGGGCCTGACCTAACTTTATTCCCATCAATGCATTTAATATCTTCTTCCTCATCATTATACTTCCATCAAGATCCTTTGCAATTGTTGTACATTTTGGGAAGAAATTATCTTCTCACAGTGAAAATAGGAAATGTTGGTTTTGCCTCTGCCACTTCTGAGTTTCCCATTATTACCTTACCGTCATCCTCTAAAATACCAACATTTCGGTACAGCATTCTTTTCCTTTTTGTCTACTCGGAGAAGTGTTCTTCATCAATTCTTATGATTTCTGCTCGTTTTCCTTCGTAGCCATTTTGATTTTGTTTTTAGTAACCATTTGCTGACAATGTAAGCGTTTTTCTTTAATTTATTCACAGGATGATGGTGTCACTGGGTTAGACAGCACTCATTGTCCGTCCCTAATTGCCCAGAGTACAGTTAAACGTCAACCAAATTTGTGTGGGTTTGACGTTACATGTAGGTCAGGCCAGGTAAGGATTGTGGTTTCTGTTCCGAAATGAGAGTCATGAAACAGATGGGTGTATCCAACAATGAACAGTGGATTCATTATCGTTGATAGACTCTTAATTCCAGGTTTATCTTGAATGTATCTTCCACCATCTACCATGGTGGCATTTGAAGCCATGTCCCCAGAACATTATCTGGATTAGTAGTCGGCGATAATACAACCAGGCTATCACCTTCATGTTATTATTAATTTCCTTGTGAAGACATGGATCACATTTCACCTTTTTTACAATACCTGTTCCACTCAGGATTACACTTCAATTGAGAGGTTTTGATTATCTCCCTAAGTCGTTGCCACTGTTCTTCAACTGTCCTGTCCTTTAATGTTTTGCCAAGTCCACTCGATTTTACTGGCCCTTCCTCAGGCCAGTAAAATTATCATTGTCCAACACTAAACCTCTCATATGTGACTCTGTCTTTCCTGTTTCAATTTGAATGTGAAACTCGAGCATACTGTGTTGACTACTTCTAAAATAGTTCAGTACGACAATATAATTTATCACGCCTTCCTCATTACGTAATACCAAAGCTAGTTCTCTGTTTGATTAGATGACATTTTACTTGAAAAAAATTATCCTTCATACATTTGATGAACCATTCTTTGAGGCTCCCTTTGCCAAATTGATTGGTCCAGTAAATATGAATGTGCGCATTACCCTTGATTATTCTTGTGCCCTTGTCTCAAGCCATCAATATTCCCTGCTTCAAGCTATTCACTACTTTGAAAGTCGTTTGCCGGGGTGGGAGCTTGTGGGCTGGAATTGCTCCTACCAATGGGTTTCTTTCCATGTGTATTATTTCGAACCAGATTGATTAATCATTATCGTCCCACGTGCTAATATCAGTTCGTAATCCAGCCTTGACATTATCCTTAACCAATATAGACACTCTACCAGCTGTTCCTTCTTGTCTGAATACTGAGTCCCCTTGGACATTTCACACTCCAGTCCTGACCTTCCTGCAACCACATTTCTGTAATCCTCACAAGGCCATACTTATTTATCTCTGTTTGAGCTGTCAGCTCATTAATTTTACTCCAAATACTGCACACAGTTAATTTTCCACATATTCAACTCGGCTATATTCCTCTTCCTTGTCTCACTTCCAGGTGGCACAGTGAAAAATCCCAAAATTACGATCCTGTAGATCTTGCTTTTAAACTCACTCCGAGCTACCTGAATATTCTTTGCAGGACCTTTTACTCTTCTCACTTCTGTCATTGGTACCAATGTGTTCCCCGATCACTGGCTGTTCACCCTCCCCCTTCAGGGTGCCCTGAACATGCTCTGAGACATCTTGATCGCGGCACCAACCACCGTTGACTTGTTTTTCTCTTTTAATATTTTTGTGCACAGGCTCTCCATCTTTATTTATTGATCCCCAGCAATAGTGAGCCTATCATTTACTCCAGCTTTCGATTCACATTTTTAAATTGTTATGGTTCCTTCCTTCAGCATGATAATTAAACTGGCTCTGCCTGTTTACTCGACGATACTCTACTTTCTGCTCAGTTTCTGACCCGCTGCTCTGGTTTCCAGCCTCCTATATTATTAGCTTAAGTCTACTCGAGTTACAGCATGTTGGGGCCCCTACAGTTAAAATGAACCCTGTACTTTTCGTACAGTTCCCACCTGCTCCGGAAGGTATCTGAATCATCAAAAAATCAGAAAGCCTCCTCCCAGACCAGGTCTTTAGCCACATACTCAACTCGACTATTTGCCTCTTCCTTGTCTCACTTCCAGTTGGCACTGGGAGCAATCTCAAGATTACAGTCCTGGAGATCCTGCTTTTAAACTCACTCAGAGCTCCCCGACCTTTTTTTTTACAGGACCTTTCACTCTTCTTACCTATGTCATTGGTACCAATGTGTACCATGGCCACTGGCTGTTCACTATGCCTGAACATGCTCTGAGACATTCTTGATCCTGGCACTAACCACCCTTTGCATGAAAACTTCATAGAATCAAAGAATCCCTACCGTGGGGAAGCAGGCCGTTTCACACAGCATGTCCACGCTGACCCTCCAAAGAGTAACGTACCCAGACCCATCCCCCTACTCTGGTACTCTGCATTTACCCCTGACTAATGCATCTAACCGGCACATTACTGAACACTATTGGCGAAAAGTAAACATCCCAGGCCTATTTCGCTGCACTATGTTGAATCTGCTTTCTCACAACAGATACTGCCAGAACTACTGAGCATTTCCAGCAACTTTTGATTTTGTCACTGATGAAGATTGCATATTGATAAGAACATGTGCAACCCAGACTTGAAAAATGCTGAATTTAATCTTTCCGGAGAAAACTAATATCTGTTTTTTTCAATAATTCCAGTAAATGTTCATTAAATTAATCTGCTCTGTACATGAACGTCATGTGCTTACTTTCCAATCCTGAATAAATTAGATTTTTAATATCAGAAAGCTCGGAAACGTTGCACATTTACTTCTTCTTATGGGACTGTGATTCCTCTCATTCTTTCATGTCAGTTTAATTATAGCAGATTAATCACAAAACACACACACACACACACACACACACACACACACACACAATGTATTAAATTGTTGAAGAATACCAGTAACATTGTTAGTAACTGGAATCATAACTGGAAAAGATTTAGATAAAGAAGGATGACAGTAAAGGGGTCTTTTATGGAACAGATTATGCTATTATGTGAACTTACTAAGATCATCAAATTTACGGAAAACAAAAGATATTGTTATGAAGGTGCAGAGGTGCACATTGTTCTGAAAGGAGTTAAATATAAAATTTGACAGTGAAATCGACAGTGAGGATGAGTTGTCATGGAATAAAATCAAATTCAAATTGGGCCAGTCAGTTTAAATTATACCCAAATACACTGAAGTCCAATCGAATTTGAAATATACTGTATTTTATGACTTCAAAATCAATTAAAGGATCCAATCTTTTGAGGTATAAAACCACTCATTTTGAACATTTAGGGGGAGAACTGCCAAAGATAGACTGCTAGCTGAAGAGCTTTCTAAATGGTACCTGTCTATAAGAGGTTTCTACGACAGAACATCATCAAAGCGGACCTAGAGAAAAAAATCCTGTTCCTTTACAATTAGACTCCAGGATTTTCCTCGTGTTACTGACTGCACGATCAACTGAGAGACAAACAGAGGTGTTCCGTGAGCAGGCGCATACCAAGATTTCAAACACATGAGTCAAAGCGGCTGGAACACCGATGTCTATGGAGAACCACACATTGGGAAGGGAACAATAGCCTGACACATACCATTTCACTGTTTCTGAGCTTCACAATGACAGCAATCGATACAGGAGGGAGTCAAAAACTAAGGCCAGGGAAAGATACAGAAAAACAAAACAAATAACTTATTAACTGATAACTTGCTGAAAATATGGATAAGGAGATGGGAGATTGGAATAACTGGATAAATGAGACAACAGTGGGCCAATTCATAAGAATGCAAACAAAGAATAAAAACATTGCCAGATCTGCTGGAATGGTCCATTGCCTCAAATTCTGAATCTGCGTCAGAGAACCAGCCCAGACCCCATAAACTGGGGTAAGGTAATGGCTAAGATGGAGAGCTGTGCAGGCCGTGCTAGAGGATTACTCCATCAACTGGACTTTCTGCACAACATGGGGAACATTGCAAACATTTTCCAGGATCTTGTAACTCTCTACCACCACCCTCTGCCTCCTACATTTGAGCTAGTTTTGCATCCAAATGACTTTCATATGAACCAACCTTGTTAAACAGATGACCAGGCACAAAGTTATTCAACGCCTTACTGAAGTCCATATCGACAATATACAAAACTCTACCTTAATTAATCTTTTTAATCGCTTCGTCAAAATAATCTCAGTCAAGTCAGTGAGACACAATATTGCTTGCACAAAGTTATGTTGCCTAACCCTAATCATTCGGTACTTTTCAAAATACCTGAAAATCCGATGATTCATAATCCCTTCCAACAACTTACCCACCACCGACGTCAGGGTCACTAGCTTTTCCTTATTACCCTTCTCAATCCTTTAAGTAGTGGCACCAAGATACCCAACCTCCAGTCTTCCGGAACTTTACCTGTGGCCATTGATGTTAGCAAGAGGCCCAGCAATCACTCCCATAGCTTCCCACAGAGTTCTAGCGTACATCCAATAAAAGCCAGGGCATTTTCCTCCGTTTGCATGTTTTAAGACGTCCAGCAGCTCTTCTGTAATGCAGACATTTTCCTAGATATCACTACTTATTTCCCAAGTTCTCTAGCTTCCATATCCTCCTGCACGGTAAGTACTGATGCAAAATATTTGTCCAGTATCTCCCCCACTTCCTATGGTCCTGCACATGGGCAGTCTTGCTGATCTTTAAGGACGTCCTATTCTCTCCACAGTTACTCTTTTGTCCTTGACATAATTGTAGAAATTCTTTGGATTCTCCTTAACTCTATTTGCCAAAGTTATCACATGTCCCCTTTTTATGCTCCCAATTTCCCTCTTAACTATACTCTTGTTGCCTTCAGATTCTTCTAGTGATTCACTTTAAATCAGGAATTAAGAGGCTGATGATGATCATTCAGATTGTTGGAAAAATCCATCTAGTTCACTGATATGCTTTAAGGAAACAAACCGCCATTCTCATCTGGCCTGGCCTACAAGTGACTCCAGACTCACAGCAATGTGGTTGACTGCTAACTGCCCTCTGGGAAATTAGGGATTGGTAATAGATGCTTGCCTAGCCAGGGACGCCCTCATCATATGAATGAATTAAGAAAAAAAACTCAATTCCTGCTGTCAATACCTGACGTATGCTTCCCTTTTTCCGTGACCAGAACCTCAATTTCGCCAATCCTCCAGCATTCCTTACACGTACCAGCCTTACCCTTCACCCTAACAGGGACTAAATGTCTCTGTACTCCTGACATCTCATTTTTGAAGGCTTCTCACTTCTCAACTAACCCCCCTTCTCTTCGGATATCTGTCCCAATCGACTTTGGAAAATTCTTAGTTAATATCATCAAAATTGGTTTTCAACAATTTAGAACTTTAAATTTTAGACCTGCTTCATCCCTTTCGATTTCTATTTTAAAACTGATAGAATAATGCTGAGTTGCCATAAAATGCTCCCCCACTGATATTTCAACCACCCCCCCCCCCCCCCCCCCCACCCACACACCACTGCCTTATTTCCCAAGGACAAGGTGACGTTTAGCTCCTTCTCTGTGATGGAGTGCATTGGTCAAGCAGCTGCAGGGTTGTCACTCAGATTGGGGTAAGCAGAGTGTTCGACTCATTGGGTTGAATCAAACAATAATTTGTTTCAGTTGCATTTTCATTGAGTGTGACAGAGGGATTGTCTGCACGAGGCTGAGCTAGTTTCCTGTTGCTATCTTATTGGACTCAGCTCATTAGCTACGCACCCCACCCCATGGTGTCCCTCTCCTTCAATACCAGCCCGATTCTCCCACCCATCAAGGTTGGAGATACTCACCATCATCCGCATGCCCTTTGGTATTTCGTGATCTTTGGCACTGGTGCCATCTTTAAAAGTCCAATAGGCACATGGCTGAGCTTTCCCGGGGTAGGGCTGCCTTGCACAATTTACTCTGAGCATGGCAGATAAGCGGCAATTACACCACGGTTTGTCGACAGGGGCACGGAGGTCCTGGTGGATTGTCTAGTACAGAGGGGGACCATTCTCCTCCCACAGGAGGCCCCACCGCCAGACCCAGCGATCATGGTCTGGCTCACCACACAGCATGCAGCACCTTCCTTTCTCTCTCTCTCTCACTCTCTTTCTCCTCTACTATAGCTCCTTCACTATTAGAACCGTATGGATACAACAGTGTTGACTGACTCCCTCTGGACACGTCACCAACTGCCACCCACCCACCCCTCCCCACCTACACCGTCTCCTATTCCAGGAGAAACAGCTCGGAATAGGATTGAAAGAGCGAAGAGGTGGAGTGCCCAAAATCCATCTCCGCAACCCCAACCCCACACCCCCACCATGCCGAATTTACCTGTATATCTGCATTTGACTCTGTGAGTATCTATACATGGGTGCAGGTCTGACACTGTCTGCGGTGTTTAAAATGACACAATCTCTCCCTCAACAGGCCTCCACACCCTACTGCAGTAACAGCGGCAGAGGGTGATAACCTTCAAAGATTCAGTCTGGGTGGGAGAGAGGGCAGAATCTCACATCACCATCCAAACTGACAGCAACATCAACACATACACCTCCTACCAAAACCACCCCACCCCACCCCAACACACACACACAATGCTGGTAGCTGGAGGGTTGCAAATATACTTGGGCCTGTCAGAATGGAAATGCTCATCCCTAACTGAACCATTTTGTCAGGGGATGAGGTGAATTTATTTCTCATTCTGTGACTTTCAATGCTTAAAAATTACGTGAGAAAGTATTGAAAAGTCCAGAAAAATGCCCAGTGGCGTTGGTAATGACGCAGGAACAACATCACTTAGTATCAGACAAAACTGTTCTGTGCTTCCAAAGATATTATTTGAAAAAATCAAACGGCCATGCAATTTGATTTATTATCTTCTCAGAGTTAAAAACTGTGCCACTGATGCAGTTGTGCGGGGAGGCCAGCAGGGGGAGTTATTGTAAGAATCTAATCATAAAATTCAGTGGTTTGCACTGGTGCATCATGGTGCCAGGCACCCAGGCTCGATTCCACCCTCGGACGACAGTCTGTGTGGAGTTTCACAGTCTCACCGTGTTTGCGTGGGTTTCCACCGGGTGCTCTGGTTTCCACCCACAGTTGAAAATGTGTTGCTGGTTAAAGCACAGCAGGTTAGGCAGCATCCAAGGAATAGGAAATTCGACGTTTCGGGCATAAGCCCTTCATCAAGAATGAGGAGAGTGTGCCAAGCAGGCTAAGATAAAAGGTAGGGAGGAGGGACTTGGGGGAGGGGCGATGGAGATGTGATAGGTGGAAGGAGGTCAAGGTGAGGGTGATAGGCCGGAATGGGGTGGGGGCGGAGAGATTAGGAAGAAGATTGCAGGTTAGGAGGGCGGTGCTGAGTTGAGGGAACCGACTGAGACAAGGTGGGGGAGGGGAAATGAAGGAAACTGGAGAAATCTGAGTTCATCCCTTATGGTTGGAGGGTTCCCAGGCGGAAGATGAGGCACTCCTCCTCCAGCCGTCATGTTGTTATGTTCTGCTGGTGGAGGAGTCCAAGTACCTGCATGTCCTCGGTGGAGTGGGAGGGAGAGGTAAAGTGTTGAGCCACGGGGTGGTTGGGTTGGTTGGTCCGGGCGTCCCCGAGGTGTTCTCTGAAGCATCCCGCAAGTAAGCGGCCAGTCTCCCCAATGTCGAGGAGGCCACATCGGGTGCAGTGGATGCAATAGATGATGTGTGTGGAGGTACAGGTGAACTTGTGGCGGATATGGAAGGATCCCTTGGGGCCTTGGAGGGAAGTGAGGGAGGAGGTGTGGGCGCAAGTTTTACATTTCGTGCCGTTGGAGGGGAAGGTGCCGGGAGTGGAGGTTGATTCCTGTTTCTGATTGTCGACTCCTTATTTTCTAAAAGAGTGGTGATTGATTTGAGGGGAGCACATTTTTAGAATACGGGCATTCCCATTTCTGACTGAGACAGGGATGTTTGTTTCTCTTTCGAGTTGTGTGATCTGTGGTGTTCTTGTGCCCAAGGAGCAGTGGAGACTGGTTTACTGAAAACGCTCAAGGTTGAGTTCCATAGATTTTTGATGAACAAGATAACCATGGTTATTAGGAACAGATAGGAAAGTGATGTTTAGTTACAATCACGTCAATAATGCATATTCTGAATCGTGCAGCAGGTGCGAGGGGCTGAATGGCCAGCTGTTGCTCCTAATCCATATGTTGTTCTCTCAAGCACTCCATGATGTTACAGGGGTAAAAAAAATCTCATTCAGCCAGTCAGCATCATGATAATGAGACAGGAGGAGACCATTCTGCCCTCGAAGGAGTTATGCAGGAATAGATTGAAGTCATGCAGCCCGCTAAGTACATTGCACAATGTAAGATGAGGCCATCCAACCTTTCCAGCCTTCTGCCCAGCAACAGGGGAAACCTGGTTAACTATCTGGGAGTAAACATTCGGGATAGATGGTTATTTTCAGGTTGTAAAGTTGTAACTTCGTGGAGTGTCTCAGGGATCAGAGTGAGATTATCAACTATTTACAGTCTATACCAATGACTTGGATGAGAGGACTGATTGGCTTGGAGCTCAATTAGCTCATTCACCAAGGTAGTCAATTAACTGGACATGGAGAGTCTGCAATGGGATACAGACAGAGGACGTTAGCGAGCAAATATTTGGCAGAAAACAGTATAATGTGGGTTAAGGGAAGTCAGTGTTGTGTTAAAAAGATAAAATAACAGTAACCTACTTAAATGGAGAAACATCGATGAGCTCATTGGTACAGAGGGATTTGGACGGCCTGGTACATGAGCCACATAAAGCTAGTCAGCAGATTCAGCAAGTGATTAGGAAAGTGCAGCGAATGATGCTGTTTCATGCAAAGGCTACCGGGTATAATCATCGAGATGTTTGACTGCATGTGTACAAGACAATGCTGAGACTATATCGGATATATTGTGTGTAGTAATGAAACACTAAACTGAAAGAAAAATATGCAATTGTTTTAGAAGCATTTTACAGATGTTTCACTTTACTCTTTGCTAAAATGAAGGCCAGATGGAATCATAGTGTCATACAGCACGGAAACAGACCCTTCAGTCCAGCTCATCTGCACCGACTAGATATTCCAATGTGATGGAGTACCATTTGCCAACATTAGACCCATAGTGCTATAAACCGTTCTTATTCATACACCATTCATTGTCTCTTAAATGTTGTTATTGTTACCAGCCTCCACCACTTACGCTACCAGCTGATTCCATACACACATTACCCACTGCATAAAAATGTTATCCTTCAGGTATCTTTATAATCTTGCTTTTCCCTCCTTAAATCTGTACCCTCTGGTTTGGACTCCTCCGGCCTTGGGAAATAACCTTGGCTGTTCCCCGCCTCCACGCCCCTCATAGCCTCTACAAGGTCAGAACACATCACGCCTGAGAATGAGTCTTGTTCATATTGAACCATATAACCCGTGAGGAGAGTTTATTGGGGCGTAGCTAATGGATGAGAGAATAAAACTAAGGATTCAGTTTTAGAAAACAACATACTCATTTTAATACAGATACTATGAAGACATAAATGTATTGTACAAATATTATGCAAACACATATAAACATGCATTCAAATTATAAACTACAAATGATTTCAAAATGGAGCAGATAACAGGGATGGAGTCATGCAATCAGGGGAATGCTTAACCTGACCTGATATAAACCAGATTGGTGTTCGGGTCACATTAATGCATGTTTCCGATCAGAGAGGGAGAAAATATAACGTGTCGGAGAAGCAAACAGCCATAGCTCCATCTCTACGTGTAATTCTCCACAGCGACATATGAGAGGTGAAAACCAATCAGCCATCTTTAGCACTCGTTGAGGGTTCCTGCTGAGGCTTCATTGGGATCTCTCCACTGACTGCAGCAAAGGGATTTCAGCCAAATCAAATTGTTCCAGGAGAAGTTGCAGCGCTAGCAGCTTCTGTGAGATAGAATAACTTCAGGGGCAGAAAAGCAATTGAAACATTTTCAGTTTTGCTTTTCTCATGAAATTAACTGTTATTTGGACAAGCCTTCAGACATGTGTGTGTGTATATGTGTGTGTGTGTGTGTGTGTGTGCGCGCGCATGTTTCTATGTCTCAGATTTATAGAAAACACATGTTGATTAACACACTGTCAATGTCCAAATTGTATCTTATTTATGTATCCATTTATGTAATTCGAGTAAAGATGCTTTGGCTTTAGATTAGATATTTTTTTAAAACTTGAGGAAACTTACCTGACTTGTTCCTAACGCTGAACATGACCCAGTCTGAGACACATACCTTTTGCAATATCACACACTTCGTTACATTGATAATTTGTCGTGACCTCTGGAGGAATGGGTCTAGAAACAGAAACAATGACTCTCTAACCTTGGTAGGAACAGGGATAAGGAGGAATTCTCAAAAGGCTATTTGAGTGGGAATTCTCTGCCCCACAGGTTTGTGGTACCATTTTTGCATTTACTCAAAGATGTTTTAGTTAAATATTTGACGGGAAAGTGACTCAAAGATAATGATCTGCAGTTGGGAACGTGGCACTGGGACCGCAACCTGATCAGTCACAATCTTAATTCCTGGTGGGGCAGGGACCCACACCTGTTTCACGGATCTATTTTCCCCATTCCATTCAGCCACTCAATCTGCTACTCAAGAGCAGTTGGAGTCCACTTGCTCCTACTACCTGGTGCACAGAAACCGAGGTGACCATTCTGCCCCTGAATACAGTCAGAATGATTTGGTGTGGATTGGAAAACGTTCTTCCGAAAAGAGTGGGTGTTACTGTAAAACAGTCCCTTCCTCTCTCTTTACAGAAGTTTCTTGGTTCCATTTATTGGTCATGGTGTAGACCTAGATATAAAGTGAATAATTCCCCCATACTGGACCCAGATAGTGATCACAAAATCCTCTTGTGCCGACGGTCACTCCCCTCTGTGAGAAGGAAACACACCACACACATTTAGCGCGACCTTTTGACATCAACGAAATATATGAACACCAAGAAAGAATGACTGGCCTTGATAACAAGGCAGTATTTGACAGATGATGGTATCAGGGTGCCTGAAGAAAATGGAACTTTGACCTCCCTCATATAATTAAGGAAAAGGCAGGAAAAAGGGATGCTATTGATCCATCGTGTCTGCACCAGCTCCGAAAAGAGTTATCCTGCAAGCTCAATTCTACAAGCCTATCTCTATATCCCTCGAAATTAATCACTCATCTGGTCCAGCAGCTTACCAACATTCAACTCAATAAGTTTTTTCCAGTACTTCAATTTTACTAATTTTACATTTTCTGAAGTTCCCCACTTTTGCAGTCACACTGTTCTCTAATATTTCCAAAAGATTTTCTTTTGCTTCTTTTGTTTGACAGAATCAATGTGTTCATTTCACTGGACAGAGATGACCTCTGTCACCTCGTAAATACGTGAGAGGTTGGAACTCTGGAATAAAGGATAAGGCCCCCATTCCTGCCTGGCAAGTTCCTGAATCAAAATTGTTGATGAGAATTTTGAGTGCAGTCCTCTGCCTGGTGTGAGACTGCACAGCTCTTTGACCTCCTCATTGTTGAAATAAACTGGCTTCGCTCTTTGAACCTGGGAAAGGTATACCATTGGGAAATATTTGTGCAAATCTCAGAAAGGATAGTGCAGTGCCCTGCTCCATCCTACGCAGTATCCAAAGACACAGAAACACTGTAAAATCTATCCCCATACCTTGCACAGAATAGGAAAACCAGGTTCTCTGGTCTCCCTGAATGAATGCAGCAGCTGACAACACAAATCCAAGATAACCATCCAGAGAACCTATACTGACTTTCTAATGTCGGGTGCAAGTCAATACTTACATATATGGCACAGCCACTCAATGCATAAAATGCCTACCTCTCCTCTGTTTCTATTCTTGGCTGATAAACTGTTACATTTCTGTGCCGTCCCTGAAATATGAACAGTTCTGATCTCCATGGAAATAGTTGACAATGTAACTGCACAATTTTCTTTACCTCAGTCATGATAACAGCAACACCGCCACTGATGGTGGAGATGCTGGGGAGGTGATGGTCTAGCGGTATTTTCTCCACACTATAAATGCTGAGATTTCCACAAATATTCCCCAATGGTAATGACAAAAACCCGGACTTCAATCCCGCCACAGCAGATGGTGGGAGTACAATTCAATAAAATATTTGGAATTAACATTCTAATGAAATATTGATGGTTGTAAAAACTAAGAACATCTGGCTCAATAGTGTCCTTCAGGGAAGGAAATTTTCTACCTTCACTGATCTGTCCTACATGTGATTCCAGACCTTCAGTAGTGGTAGACTCTCAAATGCCCTTTGAACTGGCCAAGTCAGCCAGCCAGTTATAACACTACAAGGTCTCAAAGAAGTGGAACCAGACCGACTGAAGCACTGCCAGTCTACAGCACGTCGAAGTGCAGTGGTTCAGAAAGGCAGTTCCCCAGCAACTTCTCAAAGGCAACTCGGAAAGAGTAATAAGTGCTGGCCCAGTTACCAACACCCATGTCCCATTAATGAAGAAAAGAAAATGACCACACTGGGGATGGAGAGATAGATGGGACAGAACTCACTTGAAACAATGGCTTGGATATATACCAACATGGGCATGATACTCAGAAATATAGGAAAAGGTGAACAATAAATGGAAATGTTCTCACAATTTATTTCCATACAAGCTGATTATCCACAGTTCAATTGTTTATTTTTTCTACGTCCCTATTTCTGCACATATTCAACACAATCCTCCAACACACATTACAGTATTTCCCAGCTGCTTCCACATCTGATGCATGGTGAGTGGACTCAAAATGATAACTGTGCTTTTCTCTCGACAAAGGCTACCAAACCTGCTTCGTTTCCCCAGCACTCTGTTTTGTTTTTGTTTCAGCATCTGAGTATTTTACTTTGTTTGATTTAATCTTTATTTTTTGTTATTTTATGGGGCATTGGTCCATCGAGTCCACACTGACCCTCTGCAGAGCATAGCACCCAGAACCACCTTATACACCATTCCTGCATTTCCCATGGCTAACCCGCCCCCTACCCTATCCCTGCGTCTCCAATTCTTATCACTCCCAGCAGCACGGGTTTAGCATGGTCCATCTACTGAACCTGTGTGCATTGTGGGAGGACACTGAACCTGTTAGAGGTGTACTAGAGCATGAGAGGTACGAGCAGAGTGAATAGTCAGCAGCTGTTCCCCTTCGCCAAAGTGTTAAAAATAAGGGAGAACACGTTTAAATTGAAAGGCAAGACACTAACAGAGGATTTGTTGAATCTGTTTTGTATCTGGACCATGGTGTCTAGAATGCATTGCCTGAGAGTGTGGATAAGGAAGGAAACTTCACAAACTATATAAAGCACTTGTATCAGCATTGAATAGTACAGACTCGATGGGCCTTGTCTTTAATACATGATTTCGTGTAGTGGCAGCCATGAAAGCTCTGATGTATTCTGAAGCAGCAACCAAATGTGAAGCAGACTTGTTGGTTTGTTCCATCGAACTGTGCTCAGTAAACGGCGAGATTGCAAACCAGAAACATCCCATGGAGTATCAGTACTTACTCCAACTAGGACAGCCCAGAAGTCTCTGAAAACATCCATGTTAATTCACATGGTCAGTGCAAGAATCGTCCAATGATGGCATCAGCATTATTTCAGCTATTTGACCCC
The DNA here is from genome assembly GCF_020745735.1 of Hemiscyllium ocellatum. Taxonomy (NCBI): domain Eukaryota; kingdom Metazoa; phylum Chordata; class Chondrichthyes; order Orectolobiformes; family Hemiscylliidae; genus Hemiscyllium; species Hemiscyllium ocellatum. The sequence goes on along the minus strand of NC_083421.1, from coordinate 9,587,332 downwards.
ATTATTTTAAGGACACCCAAAACATAGAAACAGGCTTCGCTTCATTATTATATAGACTTCTCGTGTAAGATTGCTATTTCTCTGACGAATACTAAATTCTTTCTCACATATTGAAAAAAGGGTTTGTTTTCCTGCGAGCTGCTCATCACAGCATGGCGGCTTGTGTAACACTCCATGCACCAGCAGTAATATTTACTCGCTGTTAAACCAGCACATGAGATGCGCAACTGGCAGTCCCTCTCAACAGCCATGTGGATGGACTAACCCCAACTGGACTGGAACGTCTCAAGGGCAATTAATGCTTGTCTAGCTCCATTAAAATCCCAAATGAACTAAAAAGACAATTCGATTTTCCAATAATTATTAAACAATGAGTACATCTTATTGATCTGATGAGTTCATCACTGTCGTTGAAGTTATGTGATCTATTTCTTTGAAACCACATCGTGCATGTACTGAAAGAACAAAAGCTCAGGTCACAGACACAAGGTAACGCAGCATTTATACGCAAAATGCCAGGAAATAGTAGGGCATAGATCTACAGGAAACTGGAAATTCTTAGTTTGGTGTTTTGTGTCTGTCATAGATATTATTGGGCTGACAAGCCGGTTTCTATGCTATATGGGTCTATTACTTTAATTGCTGGAAACAGAGAATGAAGTCTCACTATTTCCATAGCTTGTGGGCATCAAATAGTGAGTAATGCATCTCCAAGGACACACAGGATTTGAAGATATATCATTCTCCCTTCACTATCAAATTGTTAAGAACCCTGTTTCTTTCTTTGTAACATACCTGTTAGTGTTCCCGCACCAAAAGAACCCCTGGGGTTTATCACTAAATTAAACAAAGGCAACAGAATGCTGGCCTTGGTAATGAAACGCACCTCACAAGAACAACAGAAAGGAATCTACTGTATTAAAGTTATTAATTCGACATAATCTGATTTCTAAAGCAGTTTCAAGCGTGGCTTTCCCTATGTCCTATGCTCTTGACCTCTCTATAACATTATCAATCTTTCCTGAGTGCTTTTGAGTTCAGTTTAAAAGTCACATATGGAAAGCTGTACCCGATAATCTGAAAGGAAAAGTCTTCATGTCCATGACAAGAGTGTATTTTTTTTTTCAGTACCTAAAGACAACAGAAATGTAGAAACTAGCATCGAGTAAGGAATAAAACCAGCTCCGACATGCGATAAGGTCTTGGATGATCTGATTGTGACCTCAGTCAAGCATTCCTTCTTTGCCCTTACAATGTTAGTGTGTCATTCTTAGTCAAGAACCTGCCTGCCTCTGCCTTAGGAAAATTTAATGACTTATTCTCCATTGCTATCTGGAAAGAGAATTCCACAAAGACACAACACAATGAGATGATGACACCAAATCACCATCTTCTTAACAGAAATATTCTTCAGTTTTACAATCCATCCACTCATAGGAATCTTTCATACAAGCTGAAATATTGTTTCAGAAGTCAACTTGAAAGACCACTTGGAATATTCTGGGTTAAACAAGATCACATGTTGTTCACGAAAAGCCCAGAAGATACAGGTCCAGTCAATTCAATATTTCCTCCATAAATAAATCCCAGGAGTCAGCTGAGTGAACCTTCTATGGATTGCATTTCATATCATTGTGGCCATCGCACTCTCGATGTGGTTACACCACCACCTTGTAGATCTGTAGAAAATCACCTGTACTTTTAAATGTATTCTGTTTCAGAAAGTTTCAACATTTATCTTACCTCACTAAAAATTTGATAAACCCGTAAAGTTTTTATTTTGTCACCCAGGTGCCCGGTTCCTCAGTACCTAAAGCCAATCTGTCCACCGAAATAATACACTACGTTTCTATTCAACCGGCCAATATATTTGAGCACAGACACATTTTCCCTCCTATGTCCCATACACCATGGCTTGCCAGTTCACTTGTCCCAACCTATACCTCTTTATCGAGTCGTGAGCTCTTCCTATCTTCCTTCTCTAACAGTTTAAAGAGTTTGTATTCTTCCCTTACACAGACAGACTATTTGGTCAAAGAAACGTACTGTGGCGACATTTCAAAGTAATATAAAATGAAATATTTTTACTCCATGTCTAAGCTATGAATTTGAGACAAAGCTAAAGTGCTTTTCAGTCCCATCACTCAGTTCCCATTACTCAAATTAGGGTCAGATGGCGTGGAATGTGTGTGGGTAGAATTGAGGAACGACAAAAGTGTAAAACCATAGTTGGAGTAATGTACTGGCCTTTGAATCATTGTCAGGTGCTGGGGCGCCTGATAGACAAGGAGATAGAAAATATATATAGGAAAGGCAAAATTAGAGTGAGTGGGGGGGATTTCAATATGCTGGTGGATTGGGAAAATTAGACTGGTGGTGGTTTGCAAAGAAAGGAATTTGTGGAATGTCTACGAGATGGCTTTTTGGAGCAGATTATGGTGAAGGCAACAAGGGAACGGGCAATACCAGATTTAGAGTTGAGCAATGAGGCAGAATTGAGAAGGAAGCTGAAGGTGAAGGAACCCTTTGGAGGCAGTGATCCTAATATGATTGAACCTAAAATTCAATTTGAGATGGAGAAAGTAGAATCGGAGTTAATATTACAGCTGTACAAAGGTACCGACAAAGACATGGAAAGACAGTGGAACAGTAATTGCGGGAGTTTCTCGAAGCAATTTAGGAGTCACAGCAGAGATTCCTCCCGAGGTAGTAGATGCATTGTACAGGGAGGATGAGGCATCCACAGATAACTGGGGAATGCATGGCTAGGGTAAAAGAAAAAAAAGAAAGCAGATAACATGGCAAATGGCAGTGGAAAACCAGAGGATTGGGAAGCTTACAAAGAGGAACAGAGGGCAACAAAACAAGAAATAAGGAGGGGGATGATTAAATATGAAGTTAAGCTATCCAGTGATAGAAAGGCCGACTGAAAGAGTCTCTTTAGAGATATTAAGGGCAAAAACGGGATGCAGAAGTGGATGTTGGGGCACTGGAAAATGACTCTGGAATGATAGTAGTGTGGAACAAATAATAGATGAGAAACTGAATAATTATTTCACGTCAGATTTCACGGCGGAAGACATGAATAATATCTGGAAAATTCAAGAGAGTGAGGAGGCAGAGCTGATTAGGGGAAGTTGCTCGAAAACCTAAATGGGTAAATAAGCTGGATGGAGACATTAATGGTGATATTTCACAAATCATTGGAATCAGGGAGGGTAGCAAAAGACGAGAAAATTGCGAACGTGACACCCTATTTGTTTTTTAATGAAAAGAAGATTTTTGAATATTTTTACAAAATTACAAAAATAGTACAAACTAATGTATTCTGCTTTACAATATAATAACAACCCCAATATAGAATTTAAAACAAATTACTAATCCATTCTCCAAATTAGCAAACCATAAAATAGGATATCCTACGTTACTAAAACTAAACAAAAGGAGAAAAGAAAAGAAATAAGTAAATAAATAATTAAATACATGTGTTTTAAAAATTATATTAAGTCATCACAGAACCCGTATTGATACAGGATTCCTCCTTCCAGTAGCCCCCGATCCAACCAGAACCATCCCCACGACTAAGCAAAGGCCCTGAACAATATGGCTGATATATCTATGTCAATGTAGTTCAAAAATGTGTGCAATGTTCTATAAAATGATTCCGTCTTTTGGTTCACCATATTTGAAGTCAGGGTGAAGACGCCTCCACACATCTACTAGCTCCAACTCCCTACTCAGATCCGCCAATTGCCTAGATATCAAAGATACGCCTGCAGAGATCTTAGGCATTCTGTCCACCCCTGGGTTGATGATACAATTACAATCTCTCCCTATAATTGTGTGGTGCACCCCGAGAGCCATCAACTTGGAGAACGTTTCCAGCACAAATTTAAAAGGGTGCGTCGGGGGCGGGGGGTGCAATAGAGATTCAAAATCCCATTTTCTTCTCCATATATTAAGGTTTTAACCACTATATACCACCCAGACTCATCTTTTATTGGCTGAGCATTTGGTAGGGAAATTTAGTCTGATTAAGAATGGCTACTCCCCTACTTTTTGAGCTTAAAGATGAAAAGAACACCTGGCCAAATCCACCCTATTTCAGCCTCGAATGCTCCTTATCAAGTAAATGCTTCTCCTGTAGAAAGGCTGCATCCACCCTTTCTTTTTTAAGACTTGATAATATCTTGTTCCTTTTGATTGGTGAGTAGCTCTCCTTGACATTTCCGGTGCATCAACTAAATGAATGGCTAGCCATGATCGCCCAAGCAAGCCCGAGACCCCGCAGGAAGAATAACCCCACCCAAAAAACATTGACGTTAAACCAAAAACGCTTCACACGTGAAAACACTCTTTAAGCAGCGAAATTAAAACAACTGAGAACTACTCCTAAAAACAAATGGCATAAAACATATTTAAAAGGAGACTTTCCCCCTTGTTCACAAGGGGCACGACTAGCTTTCAATAATCCCGCCATAACATTTCCCAGCCGGAACTATGCCCTCGTCCCAGCCATGACAAAGTAGAGTAAATAAATTCCAATACCTCATAAGACAGAGGTTAAAAGGGTGGGAGCTAACCAACCTCCCCCCTCGAGCAGCATCCGTTTTGCCCTCTAATGTTGAAGTTGAACTAGGACTGGACGGGGGCGCTGGTCCGACCCGGGCCAGCGCATAGCAACCCGGTGGTCCCGTTCAAACCGCACCCGGCCCAGCTCCGACTCCAGTTTCAGCAGCTGTGGGATCCATTGCTTCAGGAAAGCAAAACGCTGGGCTTCCTCCTCCCGTTCGGGAAGGCCCAGTAACCGAATATTTTCCTATGACCTCGACTTTCGAGGTCGTCAATATGTTCCTCTAAGGTCGGGACTCGATGTTCCAGAGCCCAGAGCTGACCCATGGATAACTCAGCAGTGTTCTCGGAGGCCGTGGTCCATTGCTCTGCATCTCAGACACGCTGCCTGAGTTTCTCGATCTCTCCGTCATGTTTCTGCAGCATGACCAAGATTGACTTCCACCTGGAATGAGTCTCTTCAAAGGACTCATCAATCTTTTCTCGGAGTGTAACAAGCTCCGCAATCAGGCTCGCCTTCGCAGGTGATTCCGCTGCAGCGGCCGCAGACGTCTACCTTGCTGCGAGGTGGGAGGAGGTGGGATGGGCAGGGGTCCTTGCCTGTTGTAAACAGCGATAGCCTTTACCTTTGGTCATTCTAAAAAACGTCAAATTATAAAGTTTGATGTAGAATGGCCAAGGCTGCTGGGCAAAAAATTTTAAACAATTTAACAGGTGAGTTAAGGGTGGGTACCCCACTTTGTCTGAGTCTTGGGCAGAGATGTGCAGACTCATACCTACTTGGTCGTCGCCATCTTGGATCTCGCTGACACCCTGTTTCAAAGGGGAATAAGGCCAAAGGCTGAAAATTATAAACTGATTAGCCTAACCCCAGTCGTGCATATGTTCCTCGAATCCATTGTGAAGGATGAGATTTCTGAATAATTGCCGGTGCATGGTAAAGTTGGGCGAAGTCCGTATGGTTTCGTCAAAGGGAGGTCATGCTCATGAATCTGTTAAAATTGTTTGAGGATGTAACAAGCAGGTTAGACCAAAGAGAGCTAATAGATGTTAGCTATCTGCACTTCAAGAAGGACGTTGACAAGGTGCTTCACAGGAGGATGCTGAGTAAGATAATGCTCCATCGTGTCAGAGACAAGGTACTAGTGTGTACAGAAAAGGTCCTTCTCTGGATAGCAGCCGATGACAACTGGTGTTCTGCAAGGGAACCAAAACTTTTAATTTTGTACATGAACAATCTAGATGAAGGAACTGAGGGCACTCCGGCGAGACTTTTAGAGGATGTAAAGGTAGGTAGTGGGACAGGTATTATTGAGGAGGCAGGGAGGCTGCAGAAAGATTTAAAGAGGGTGGAAGAGTGGCCAAACAAGTGGCAGATGAAATACAACCTGAGAAAGTGCGCGGTGATGCACTTTAGTAGGAAGAAGAGAGGCATGGACTATTTTATACATGGGGAGAAAATTCAGAAGTCTGAAGTACAAAGAGTGCTGTGAGTTCCAGTCCAGGATTGTCTCAAGGTAATCGTGCAAGTTGAGTCAGTAGTTAGGACGGTGGTGTGTCTGCTGCACAATGTGTTTGAAATCTGATATTCATCAAAAGAATTGAGTCAACTGTTATAAACAATAATATTAGTTTATTGAACATAATTAATATTAGAACAGTAAAACGCATTATAACGTAATGCAAAACACTACAAATTATCTTATGGCTTAACTTTGGATGATCACATACACCCCACTAGACGTTGACCGGATTCCACGTGGTGAAGTCGTCTTGTTCTTCTGATGGTCTTGGAGGCGTCTTCTCTTTCAGTGGTTATTCTCGAGTTACACTCTCTGAGGGGCTTTACGGTGATTCTTAACCTTCTGAGTCTTCACACCTTTTGGTGGGGTGTGGAGGATCTGCCAATGAAATGATCAGGTTCATTTACTCTGATCAATCAGACTCAACCAGGTGCTGTCACATTGAAGGCCCAAGGGCGACATTCCATTGTCCCATTCAAGTCCAACTTCTGTTGCTTCAGGTTTCTTTGCAACCATTTCTGGGGAGCTGCAGCCTGTCTGGATTCTGCAGCATGAGAATGAGCACAGAGACTTTGGTCAAGGTTGGGTTCTACTTCCCAGCATGCTTTAATCATTGTTCATTTTTGTAACTCCATTGAAAATTTATTATTGTCCATCGTAAGGGTATTATTTCAGGTGTTTAATCTGGTCAGAAAGGCAAATACAGTATTGGCATTTATTTTGATAATACTTGAATATTACACCAGCGATGGATTTCTGATGCTCTACCAGACTCTGGTCAGACCACATTTGGTGTATTGTGTACCGTCTTCGGCCCCATAACTCAGGAAGGATGTACTGCCCCGGAGAATGTTCAGAGGGGCTTCATAAGAATTGTCCTCCGAATTAAAAGCTTAACATATGAGGTCTCTGGGTCTATACTCGCTGGAGTTTATAAGGATGAAGGTGGATCTAATTGACGCATACAGAATATTGGTTGTCTGGTCAGACTGGAAGTTGGGAAGATGCTTCCACTGATAGGAGAGAAAGGACTTAAGGACATAGCCTGGGAGTCAAGAGGAAATCTTCAGAACGGAGATAAGGAGAAAAGTCTCCAGCCTGAGAGTGGTGAATCTATGGTAGAATGGCAGTTTCATTCCCTAAAGGACATTAGTGAACCAGGGGAGTTTTTCTTGGCAATCAATTCATAACCACCATCAGTCTCTTAATTCCAGATTTGAATTTAAGCTCCGCCATTTGCTGTGGCAGGACTTGAACCCAGGTCACTCAAGCATTATCTGGGTTTAAAACGTAAGAATTTAGTGATAACACCACCAGGCCACTGACTTGCACAATCCTCCACACTATGACTAACGTGTGCAATATAATATGCACTGGGATTTTCCTTCATATTATCTTTTATTTCCTTATCGAGATAGGGATGATTTTTGTTCGTAATGAATTCCTCTGCGGTCTTTAGCATCTCCCTAATTGTTTGCCAAATTTCTTCAGTTGTCCTGCCTTTGATTGTTCTTTTCTCTCTTCACCCCCACCCCGTCCCCCCCCCCCCCCCCCCCCCCCCCCCAAAATCACCACAGGCAATTCCTTCCTTAGGCCAGTATAATTATCATTGACTAACACTAAATCTCTCCTGTACGACTCAGTCTTTACGCTTTTAATCTGAATGTGAAACTCCAGCATGTTGTGGTCATTCTTTCCAAGGCAAAGCTCATCCACAAATCCTTCGTTGTTACATAATATCAAATCAAAATTAGATTAGATGCCCTACAGTATGGAAACAGGCCCACACCGACTCTCCGAAGAGTAAAGCATCCAGACCCATTTCCGTCTGAGTAATGTACCTAACACTATGAGCAATTTAGCATGGCCACTTCAACTGATGTGCACATCTTTGGACTGTGGGGGGTGGGGGGATCCCACGCAGACAGGGAGGGCAACGTGCAAACTACACGCAGACAGTCCCCCGAGACTGGAATCGAACCTGGGACCTTGATGCTGTGCTAACCACTGAGCCACTGTGCCGCCCCATTGTCTGGCTGTTTCCATGATGTCCTACTCTCAGAAATAATCTCTCATACACACTATGAATCTTTATTCAAGGATATCTCTGTCCAATTGAATAATTGAGACTATTTGTATGTTCAAACCACCCATAGTTACTGTTGTGCCCTTGATACAAACCCTCACTCTTTTCTACTTCAGAAGTACTTTGGGGGGACAGTGGCTGAAAATTACTCTTCCCAAGAGGTTTCTTCTTTTGCTTTTTATTTGCACTGAGACGGCTTTCAAATATTTTTTTTCACAAAATACTTTGAAAAGGTCTGAGTTCCCACTCGCACAAACAAATGTTTATTTTCTTTACACTAGTTACATTTCACAGTAAATATCGAGAATTTAAGAGAGCTTAAAGTGGTCATGAGATATCGTTAGCAAACAGGGTTGAGGAAAATCCCAAAGACTTCTTTTCATATATAAGGATTAAGAGGGTAACCAAAGAAATGTTTGGCCCACACAAGGACATAGGAAGGAAGTTATGCATGGAGTCAGAGGAAATGACTGAGATTCTTAGCGAGTACTTTGCATCTGTATTCACCAAGGAGAGGGATGTGATGGATGTTGAGGTTAGGGATAGATATCTGAGTACTCTGGGTCAAGTAGACATAAAGAGGGAGGAAGCTTTGGAGACTCTGAAAGGTATTAAGGTAGACAAGCTCCCCAGTCCGGATGGGATCAACCACAGGTTACTGAGGGGTGTGAGTGTGGAAATAACTGGGGCTTTAACATATATCTTTGCTGGATAAGTGAACTGGGGTGAGGTCCCAGAGGAGTGGACAATTGCTAATATTGTCCCCTTGTTGAAGAAGGATCGCGGGGATAATCCAGGTAATTGTAGACTGGCGAGCCTGATAGGAAGCTGCTGGAGAAGACACTGAGGGACTTGAGTAAGGCATTTTATTAGGTTCCCCATGGTCGGCTGATGGAGAAGTTGAAGTCGCATGCGGTCCAGAGTGTTCTATCTAGATAGATAGAGAACTGGCTGAGCAACAGAAGACAGCGAGTAATAGTGGAAGGGGATTTCTCAAAATGGAGACCTATGACCAGTGGTGTGCAGCAGCGATCTGTGCTGGGACCACTGTTGTTTGTGATAAATGCCAATGATTTGGAAGAAGGTATCTTTTACCTGATTAGCAAGTTTGCCAAGATTGTTGGAGTAGCAGATAGTGAAGGGGACTGTCAGAGAATGCAGCAGAATATAGATACATTGGAGACATTGGCATAGAAATAGCAGGTGGAGTTCAATCTCTGTAAATGCGAGGTCATGCATTTTGAAAGATCCAGTTCACGAGTGAACTTTACAGGAAACGGAAATTTCCTGGGGAAAATTGACATACAGCGAGATCTGGGTGTTCGGGTCCATTGTTTTCTGAAGATGCCAACACAGGTCAGTAAAGTGGTCAAGGTAGCATATGGCATGCTTTACTTCATTGGATCAGGTGTTGAGTACAGTTGCATAGGGTTTTGGTTTGGCCGCATTTGGAATATTGCATATAGTTATGGTTAACACATTAACAAAAGGATGTGGATGTTTTGAATAGGGTACAGAGTAGGTTCACCAGGACGTTGCCTGGGATGGACTGTGCAGGTTATGAAGAAATATTGATATAATTATGACTATTTTCATTACCAAGACGAAGGTTGAGGTCTACAAAATCAAGACAGATATACACAGGGTGGATAGCAAGAAGCTTTTTCCCCAGATTGTGGAACTCAATTACTCGGGGCCATGAGTTTAAAGTGAGAGGGAAAAGGTTTAGGGCAGATATATGTTGGAAGTTCTTCACATATAGGGCGGTAGCAGCCTGGAACATGTGACCAGTGAAGGTGGTAGAAACAAGAACGATAGCGTTATCTAAGATGTATTTAGACAGAAACATGAAGGGGCAGGGAGCAGAGGGATACAGGCCCTTAGGAAATAGATGGCATTTTTAGAAAATAGGAGGATCTGGATCAGCACAGGCCAGGAGGGCCGAAGGGTCTGTTCCTGTGTTGGAGTGTCCTTTATCATTCATTCTAAAAATAGCAAGTTTTCAACTTATTGTATTCTACAATTTAATAATATAAATGGTTTATTTATTTGATAGTGCATCTTAAATTATTGTTATTTCTAAATTACAGTCACAGGGTCAAAAAGATGTATAGCATGGAAAAGAAAACCCTTCGGTCGAACCTGTCCATGCCGACCAGATATCGCAACACAACCTAGTCCCACCTGCCAGCACTCAGCCCATATCCACTTTCTATTCATATACCCATCCAGACGCCATCTAAATGTTGCAATTGTACTAACCACCACCACTTCCCCAGGCAGCTCCTTCCACACACATACAACCCTCTGAGTGAAAAAGTTGCCCTTTACATATCTCTTATATTTTCCCTTCCCTACTGAAAGCTATGCCCTCTAGTTCTGGACTTCACCACTCCCAGGGAAAAGACCATGTCTATTTACCATATCTATGCCCCTCATGATTTTATACACCTCTATGAGGTCATCTCTCAGTCTCCAACGTTCCAGGGAAAACAGCCCCAGCTTGTTTAAACCCAGCTATAGCTCAAACCCTCCAAACTTGGCAACATCCTTGTAAATCTTTTCTGAACGCTTTCAAGTTCCACCTGATTGATCATGTCCTGTGGATGTTTCCACCTTTATGCATTTTAAGACATCCAGCTCTTCTTCCTTTGTCATATGGACATTTTCCAAGATGTCACCATCCATTTCTCCGTATATCTATATCTCCCATATCCTTTTCCTGAGTAAACACTGGTACAAAATACTCGTTTCGTAACTCTCCCATCTCCTGCGACTCCACACAAAGGAACCTTGCTGATCTTTGAGGGCTCTATTCTCTCCTTGTTCGCCCTTTTGTTCTCAATTTATTTGTAAAATCCTTTTGTATTCTCCTTAACTCTATTTTCCAAAGCTATCTCATGTTCCCGTTTTGCCTTCCTGATTTCCCTCTTGAGTACACTGCTCTTGCCTTTATACTCTTCTAAGGATTCAGTAGATCTATCCTGCCTGTACCTGTCGTATCTTTCCTTCTTATTCTTAACCAGACCCTCAATTTCTTTAGTCATTCATCACTCTCTATACCTACCAGACTTTCATTTCACCCTAATAGGAATATACTGTCTCTGGACTCCTGTTATCTAATTTCTGATGGCTTCCCATTTTCTAGCCGTCCCCTTACCTGTGAACATTTGCTGCCATCAGCTTTTGAAAGTTTTTGCCTAATACCGTCAAAATTGGCCTTTCTCCAATTTAGAACTTCAAATTTTATATCTAGTCTATCCTTTTCCATCATTATTTTAAAACTAATACAAAAGTTGGCAAATAACTGAAGCTCACACATTTCAGGCAAGATTTTGAATTGATTGATTATATTTAAATGTGTAAGAGTAAGAATTCTATTTAATTGTTCAATCATTTGCTCACTCTGAATATTCAATCAGTCAGAGGTCAACCACTTTACAAATGATAAAGCGACAATGTATGCATTTGAATACTAAGATTCAATGTGTAATTGTGGTCACCAGCATAGTCAGACAACATGTTCTTTTTCGATACAAAACAAAATGTGCATTCTTTACTTTTGTATCATGAAAGGTCGTTCGGTGTTTATATTTTAATTCAGTTATTGTTCAGTTGAATAATTGTAGCTCATACCTCATTATTGCCCAATTCACAAACATGGTAAACCCCTGATTATTGTTCATGTTACTAAATCAATCACTTTGCATCATGATTGACATTAAAAGTGGATTCCAAAAGGGTGAATTCAGGTACAGTGCTACTGGACCTCACAATTGCATGTATCACTCAGAGAGACATTGGTCTGGTCCTGAATCTGTGAAGAGTTTCCAACCTGTGCCAGGGCAATCATAGAAACATTCCCTGACAGAGAACCCTTTTGGAATCCACCTTGAGCAGGAGGAAACTAGCCAAGTCTATCACTGCTCTCAGTGTAGGTATAAACGCTGTCTAAATTAGATACCAATGACTGACCAGGAACCATGCCTTACAAATTCACCCTCAGTCACAGCCTGGCCCAGGGAGCAGATGTATGGACATGGAGTGTCAGAATCACATCGCAAAAGTTACTCATGGTGATGACAACTGGCACGTTATCCAGACTCCATAAATCTACACCCTGTACCAGACACTGGGTGAAAACGTTCACAATTGACAGTATAATGCAGCATTTTGTGTCTCAAAGTGAACCCTCTGAAACTATATCCAATAAGCGTACCTTCACATTCAAAAGTATCAAAATAAAATTATACATGTCTGTGGATGGTCAGATACTAATTCATAGGTCACCCAGCAGAATGTATCTGAAGAAACCACGAGCAAACGGCAAGCAGAAATTCGTTTTAATAACTGAACTTGGTGGATTTTGTCTGGACTAGATAATCACATATACTGTGCTGACACTCAGGTGAATGCAACAATTACATCAAAACTGGAAGTCTTGGTCTAACGCCCGTCCCCACCTTCCTGACCTCACACACCTCACTCCCTCACATATTCACCAACTGATGAGAATTCACAAGCTGAGTGAATCTTGGAACATTGAACGGTACAGCACAGTGCAGGCAATTCAGCCCTCAATGTTTTGCCAGCCTTTTATCCGACGCTAAGATCAGACTAACCTACATAATCTTCAATGCACTAGCTTTCGTGTGCCTATCCAAGAGTCTTCTTTAATATCCCTAATGTATCTGATTCTTCAACCACTGCTGGAGGAAAGCCCTAGTTGCTCAACTTTTCTTTGTGAGACATGACCTCCAGTCCAGACAGCACCCTGGTAAAGCTCCTCTGCACACTCTCTGAGGCTTGCACTTCTTTCCCATAATGAGGCAACCAGAACTGAACAGAATATTCCAAGTGTGGTTGAACCACAGCTTTATAGAGCGAAGAAATAACCTTGCTGCTCTTAAACTCAATCTCCCAGATAATGAAAGACAACACACCGTATTCCTTCTGAAAAACCCAATCAACTTGTGTGGCAACTTTGAGAGATCTATGGACAATGACCCCAAGATCCCTCTGTCACTCTACACCGCCAAGAATTCTGCCTTTTACCCTGTATTCTTTATGTAAATGCAACTTCCAAAATAAATTGATTCACACTTTTTAAGGTTGAACTCTATCTGCCACTTATCAGCCCAGCTCTGCATCCTGTCAATATCCTGATGCAACCTTACAATAGGCCACCATGCTACAACCCCACCAACCTCCGTGTCATCGGCAAACTTTACTAACCTACTTGTCCACTTCCTCCTCAAAGTCATTGATAACAATCACAAAGAGCACACGTCCCAGAGCCGATCCCTGTGGAACATCACTGGTCACTGAGATCCAGGCTGAATACTTTCCATCAACTACCATCTTCTGTCTTCTATGAGCCAGCCACGCCCATATCCAGAGAGCCAAATTTCACTGCGCCCCATGCTTCTGTACCTTCTGAATGACCCTACAATGGGGAATGCCTTGCTAAAATTATTGTTCACCACATCTAATAGTCTACCTTCATTAACGTGTTTTTTAAAATATCTTCAAAGAATTCAATAAGGTTTCTGAGGGATGACCTGCTCCTCACAAAGCCATGCTGACTATCTCTAATCAAACTATCATTTTCTAAATAATTGTAAATACGCTCTCTCAGAAACGTCTGCAATAATTTGCCCACTACTGATGTAAGACTGACTGTTCGGTCATTCCCAGAGTTATCCCCATTCCCTTTCCTGAACAAGGGAATAACATTTGCCACCCTCTAATCATCTGGCTGGCACTGCTCCAGTGTACAGTGAGGAGGCAAAGATCATCGCCAAAGGCACACCAATCTCTCCCATCACTTCCTGGAGTAACCTCGGGTAACCCCATCTGGCCCTGAGGATTTATCTATCCTTATGTTTGTAATTCATTCAATCAGTCTGTACTTCCCGTCAACTTTTCTACACCACGTCCAACCAACTGATTGGCTGATTTCCATATCAGTGCAACATACAGTGCTGCCTTCCTGAGTAAGTACAACATTCTGCGAATCATGGAATGATAATATAAAGGAATGCATCAATGCCTTCCTGATGAAGAGTTTATGACCGAAACATCGCCTGTCCTTCCCCTCGGATGCTGTGCTTTTCCTGCACCACACTTTTTGATTCTGATCTTCATCAACTGCAGTCCTCACTTTCTCCATTACTGAGGGCTGTCCCCTCTGTACACTGAGTGGGGAATTAACCATAAGAAACTCATTGTATCTGGAGCTGACTGCTCAGTTCTGGAAAGTTGCACTTGATGAATACATTTTATTAAAAAAGGAAATTACAATTCCACAGATATTCATTCAGTGACAGAGTTAGAGTTGTGGTTCATGGTTTGAACAGCTTGATAACAAACAGGAAATGACTGAAGAACTCTGAGGTACAGGGTATTCCAGGTATTATATTCTAGCTTATGTTAATGCTGGGAGTATTATCAGACAGGCTGACAGATGTGATAAGGGAATGAGTTGACATGTGGATGTGTGACATTTTTATTATCACAGAGACCTGTTTGTGGGAGATCAGGGCTAACAACTCAATACTCTGTTGCACTGGAACTGTAGGCAGGACAGGGCAGGGTGTTAAAGAGGATGTGGTGTTGCATTATTAATTAACAAGTCAGTTACTGCTGAAAAGAAGGGTCTTCAAATGAGGCTTTGTGGGTCGAGGTTTGAATCAAAATGATGACAGACAAACTGCTTTTTAAAGCACATTTTAGCTTACAGTGTGGAAACAGGCCCTTCTGCTCAACAAATCCACACACACCCTCTGAAGAGCAACATTAATATTGATCAGTCGTCAGGCCCAGATCAGATTTGTCCTCGGCTGCTTTGGTAAGTGAAAAATGTGATTGCTTCGCTGCTTGCGAAAATCTTTGCATCCTCGCTCTCCACTGGACTCGTACCTGAGGACTGGAGAGAGGCAAATGTAATTCCTCTTTTCAAGAAAGGAAATAGAGAAATCCCCGGCAATTACAGTCCAGTAAGTCTCACATCTGTCGTCTGCAAGGTGTTAGAAAGGATTCTGAGGGATAGGATTTATGACCATCTGGAAGAGCATGGCTTGTGAGGGGCAGATCATGATGAGGGTAGAGCTGTGGGTGTGTTGTATATGGACTTCAGCAAGGCATTTGATAAGGTTCCCCATAGGAGGCTCACTCAGAAGGTCAGGAGGAATGGGACACCGGGGAACTTAGCTGTCGGGATACAGAATTGGCTGGCCTACAGAAGACAGCGAGTGGTAGTAGAAGGAAATTATTCTGCCTGGAAGTCAGTGGTGAGTGGTGTCCCACAGGACTCTGTCCTTGGGCCTCTACTGTTTGTAATTTTTTCAAATGACTTGGAATGACTTTAAAAAATTGAAGGATTGGTCAGCAAGTTTGCAGACGACACAAAGTTTGGAGGTGTTGTTGACGGAAGAGAAGTGTTGTAGACTGCAACTGGACATTGACAGGATGCAGAGATGGGCTGAGAGGTGGCAGATGGAGTTCAACCTGGATAAATGCGAGGTGATGGATTTTGGAAGGTCGAATTTGAAAGCTGAGTACAGGATTAAGGATAGGATTCTTGGCAGTGTGTATAAACAGACGGATCTTGGTGTGCAGATACATAGATCCCTTAAAATGGCCACCCAAGTGGAGAGGATTGTTAGCATATGGTGTTTTGGCTTTCATTAACAGGGAGATTGAGTTTAAGAGTCGTGAGATCTTGTTGCAGCTCTATAAAACTTTGGTTAGACTGCACTTGGAATATGCGCTCAGTTCTGGTCACCTTATTATATGAAAGACGTGGATGATTTCTAAAAGGTTCAGAGGAGGTTTACCAGGATGCTGCCTGCACTGGAAGGCTTATCTTATGAAGAGAGGTTGATTGAGCTCGGACTTTTTTCATTGCAGAAAAGAAGGAGGAGAGGGGACCTAATTGAGATATACAAGATAATGACAGATATAGATAGAGTTGAAAGCCAAATACTATTTCCCAGGGCAGAAATGGCTGACTCGAGAGGTCATTGTTTTAAGCAGGTTGGAAGAAAGTATAGAGGGGATGTCAGAGGCGGGAGTGTTACACAGACAGTTGTGAGAGCGTGGAATGCGTTGCCAGCAGCAGTTGTGGAAGCAAGGTCTTTGGGGAAATTTAAGAGACTGCTGGACATGCATATGGTCACAGAAATTTAAGGGTGCATACATGAGGATCAATGGTCGCCACAACTTCGTAGGCGGAATGGCCTGTTCTGTGCTGTTCTGTTTTATGTTCTATGTTCTATTTTCAAAGTCCTTGCACTTAATAATAACTTGGTCTTGGGTGTGGAAATGAGACCCATCATTTCAATGTTCCGTACTGTGAGTTGTGCACTGTTGTCATCATATTTTTATAAAAATGAACTGAATACAGGGGGGTGGGTGTGTTGTGTTTATTGGACAATCTAAAAGTTGGTATTACGAAAGGATGTCGGAACTTCAGTAAAAAGACTTTGCTGTTAATGGTTAGAACAATGCTGCAAACATTTACACAGAGATTTCCAGTTCAAGTCACGCACAAGAATGTTGGACTGGGCTGATGCCAACCATCAATGGAGCTGCACAATTCTGTTTGGATACTGACATTGTGGAGATAACATACACTGGATATGGTTTATGAGGGATTCAAATTAAGATGCCATGTCCTGCAGGAACCCTTCACCTTTATAACACATTCATTCAAGATTGGGTCCAAGGTACAAAATTACAGAGTTTAGGTGGCATACCAGAAGGGCTAAACTTGCAAGACATGGTTGTTTACAGGTCATTGTTACAAATATTGAACTGCATTTGGACCAGCGCCATGTGCTAGTCCCTTGACCAGTCTGCGCCAAACACATCTCCCTGTTGTTCGGTATGTCTCTAACCAGTCTATTGTGAGGGACTGTGTGAGTAACCGCCCAGCTCGAGTTCGGAAACTTCCTGGAGAGATTTTGGAGATGACCAGTGTTTTGGAGGTCGTGGTGAGGGCCAGTAACACTGTGTCTGAATGTAGGTTTTTTCTCAATGTCATTGCCAACAGCTTTGCTGCCTGCAAGATGGTGTGTTCACTGAACTGAGCATGAATCGGCTGTTTACTACAGTCACTGAACTGTAAAAGTCAGGTGTGCGCTCTGGTAATTCAATTATTGTTCACTTCAATTGCTTTCAAGTGAAAAGCAATGATTTGGTTTATTTTAAAATATGTCAGAAACAAAGTGATATTGACTCTTCTTTATACAGAATGTACAAGTGACCTGTTGTATATTTCCCACAGACTAATCAAGCAACAATCAGATATTGTCTGGAAAGCAAGATTATGTGAACAGGACTATGTCCCAGGCAACATCAGCACCCTCTCTGGTAGGTTCTGTCCCACTGAAAGGGCACAGCCAGGCAGAGGGGGACAGCTCCTTAGCATATAGTCATTATAGGGAGGCATGGCGGCTGAGTGGTTAGCACTGCTGTCTCACAGCGCCATAGCCCCAGGTTTGATTCCAGCCTTAGGCAACTGTCTTTGTGGAGTTTGCACATTCTCCCTGTGTCTGCATGGGTTTCCTCCCACAATCCAAAGATGTGCAGCTCTGGTGAATTGGCCATGGTAGTGAGTTGCTCTTCGGAGAGTTGGTGTAGACTGATTGGCCGAAGGGCCTGTTCCCATCCTGTGGCGAATCTAATCTAATCTTAATTGATGCTGGATCCTGTGGTGGGTAGACTGCTCTGTGGCAGGTTATGGGGAGTCAATAAAAGTGAACTATATAATTGACCTCATCTTCACCAATCAGCCTGCTGCAGATATACGCTTCCATGTCCTATATTGGTAAGAATGGTCACTGCACAGTCCTTATGGGGAGCAAGGGCAAACTTCACATTTTGCAGACCCTCCTCACCATGACATGTATTGAATGGTACAGACTATTAACAGATTAAGCAACTAATGATGATGCATCCATGAGGTACAATGGCTCATTGGCAGCAGCAGAATCATATTCTGTACAACTCATGGTGTCTGCAACTTTCTGGACCGACGCACCTCCCACTGTACATTAACCATTACAACCCGACATACCACCCACTGTACATTAACCATCACAACCCGACATACCTCCCTCTGTACATTAACCATCACAACCCGACATACCTCCGACTGTACAGTAACCATCATGGCCCGACAAACCTCACCCTGGACAGTAACCATCACGGCCCGACATACCTCCCACTGTACAGTAACCATCACGGCCCAGCATATCTTCCACTCAATAGTAACCATCACGGCCCCACATACCTCCCACTGTACTGTAACCATCACCGCCTGACATGCCTCCCACTGTACAGTAACCATCACAGCCCGACATACCTCCCGCTGTACAGCGACCATCACAGCCCGACATAGCTCCCAGTGCACAGTAATATGACTGCCCGACAGACCTCCCACTGTACAGTAACCATCACGGCCCAGCATATCTTCCACTCAATAGTAACCATCACGGCCCCACATACCTCCCACTGTACTGTAACCGTCACCGCCTGACATGCCTCCCACTGTACAGTAACCATCACAGCCCGACATACCTCCCGCTGTACAGCGACCATCACAGCCCGACATAGCCCCCAGTGCACAGTAATATGACTGCCCGACAGACCTCCCACTGTACAGTAACCATCATAGCCAGACATACCTTCACTGTATAGTAACCATCACGGCCCGACATACCTCCCACAGTAAAGTAACCATCAAGAGCACAGTGCTTAGCACTGCTGCCTCACAGTACCAAGGTCCTAGGTTCAATTCCGGCCTTGGGTGTCTGTCTGTGTGGAATTTGTACATTCCCCCCCGTGTCTGCGTTAGTTTCCTCCGGGTGATCTGGTTTCCTCCCACAGTCCAAAGATGCGCAGATCAGGTGAATTAGCCATACTAATTTGCCCAGTGTTCGGTGCATTAGTCAAGTTTAAGTATCGGGCAGGGCAATGGGGTCTGGTTGGGTTACTCTTCTGAGGGTTGATGTGGACTTTTTGGGATGAAGGGCCTGTTTCCACACCGTAGGAAATCTAATCTAACCTCCAAGGTTCAAGTCAGGAATATGATGGAATAATCACTTGTCTGAATGCGTACAGCTCCAACAGTATTCTAGTATTGTCTTAATAGCAACAGGCAACACTTTTGTGGGGGAATATCCTGTCTCACAAACTTGATTGATTGTTTTGAGGAGGGAACAAAATTGATTGATGAGGGCATGAGGTTGGTCGTTGGCCGTTTGGATCTTAGGAAGACCTTTGATATGGTTCCTTATGGCAGGCTCATACAGAAGGTGAAGTGAAATGGGATCAGCGGTCTGTTACTAAGATGGATAGAGAACTGCTAGATCAAAGAAGAAAGAGTCGTGGTGGAATAGTGTTTTTGTGACTGGAGATCTGTAAATAGATTAGCAGACTTGCAGATTGTGGGGATCATTGCCAGAGAATACAGCAGGATGTAGGTCAGCTGCAGACTTGGACAGAGAAAACGCAGATGTATCTTTCTCTGGGCAGTTGCAACGTGATGCGTTTTAGAAGGTCTAATGTAGGAGATAAGTATAAATTGGATGGAAAAAACTACTAGCCGCATCGACATCCGAAGGGATCTTGGTGTACAGCTCCACAGTTCCAGGAAAGTGGCAACACGGGTGGACAGGGTGATCAAGAAGACTGACGGCAAACTTGCAGACATGCATCAGAGCATGCAGTATGAAAATTAACAGGACATATTGCAGCTGGAGAGAAATCTAGTTCGGGCACATTTAGAATATTGTGTGACATGACTGGTTGCCACACCGGCCCAATGACGTGGAAGTGTTAGAGAGGGTATGGAAATGTTTCACCAGGATGTTGCCTTGTTTGGAGGGTATTAGCCAGAAGGAGAAATTGAACAAACATGGTTTGTGTGCACCTGGGCATTATTGGCTATAGGGCTACCTGATAGATACTGACAAAATTATCAGAGGCACAGATAGAAGGACAGTTAGAAGATTTTTCCAAATTCGAAATATCAATTACTCATGACCGTAGGTTTTAGGTAAAAGGGAGAAAGTTCAGGAGAAATGATCGGCAAGGTTTTTTTTGCTTTTCCAGACAGAACGTGCAAGTGCCTGGAATTCACTGATATAGGAGAAGGAGCTAACATAGCAAGGCTTAAGAGGGATCTTGGCACAAATATGAGTGAGCAGGGAACAGAATGACGTAGAGGGTGTCGGCGCAAAAACTTCCGTTTTAAATTTAGAGCGGCATCATGTGTCAGTGCGGGCTTGCTGGAATGAAGGGCCTGTTCTTGTGCTGGACTGCTCTTTTAAACAAGATTTGAGTGCAGGAGTGGCAAGATGTTGACTGAATGATGACTGATGATCAACAACCACATTCAGTGACTCTCTCCTCATCAACTTGCAGCTTCATACCCTCCCTCCCACAGTAGGGAAACGCAATATGGAGAATTGGACGTGAAAGTCAGAGCTGGTAACTGGTGACTCCATCTCGCCCCTCGCTCCTATGGTAATCTATCTTGGACACCCGCGTCTTGGGGGACACTGCACAGACAGAAGCTGCATGTACTCCACACCCACCTATGCTGGCATCTGTCACATGCCAGCCTCATCATGCCGTCCTAGCACATCTCCGACCCATTGACAGAACACTTTTTTACTTCAATGCTGCAGCTCAGGGTGCACTGAAAACTCTCAGTTCAATGCTGCTGCAAGGACACCGTGCTCAGGGACACACACCCAGCACATGGACTGTCCCTCTGGTCTGCTCACTCCGTGTTTATACGCACTCACTTTGAACTGACTTGAATGCTCACAGAATTATTGCCTTGCCTTACCCTGCCCTGAGCAATGCTTCGCCTCAACCAGAGCTACCAGGCTCACCCGCCTGCTGTATTGTCTTGGTGTTGTGGTTCTGTTCGCCGAGCTGGGAATTTGTGTTGCAGACGTTTCGTCCCCTGTCTAGGTGACATCCTTAGTGCTTGGGAGCCTCCTGTGAAGTGCTTCTGTGATGTTTCCTCCGGCATTTATAGTGACTTGTATCAGCCGCTTCTGGTTTTCAGTTCAGGCTGTCCGCTGCAGTGGTCAGTATATTGGGTCCATGTCGATGTGTTTATTGATTGAATATGTGGATGAATGCCATGCCTCTTGGAAGTCCCTGGCTATTCTCTGTTTGGCTTGTCCTATAATAGTAGTGTTGTCCCAGTTGAACTCATGTTGCTTTTCATCTGAGTGTGTAGCTGGTCATGTCGTTTCCTGGCTAGTTGGTGTTCATGGATGCAGACCGTTAGCTGTCTTCTGTTTGTCCTATGTAGTGTTTTGTGCAGTCCTTGCATGGATTTTTGTACACTACACTTGTTTTGCTCATTCTGGGTATCGGGTCCTTTGTCCTGGTGACTTGTCTGAAAGTGGCTGTGGTTTGTGTGCTGTTATGAGTTAAGTAGTCGCAGTAGTCAGGCTGTCAGTTCAGAAATGTTTTTGATCTATGGTAGTGTGGCTAGTCCTTTAGGATGTGTCTTGTCCTCATCCCGTTGTATTTCCCTTAGGCATCTGTTGATGAAATTGTGGGGGTATCCGTTTTTGGCGAATACATTGTATATGTGTTCTTCTTCCTGTTTTTGCAATTCTGGTGTACTGCAGTGTTTTGAGGCCGTTTGGAACAGTGTCTTGATACAACTTCTTTTGTGTGTGTGTTGGGGTGGTTGCTTTCGTAGTTTAGGACTTGGTCTGTGTGCGTGGCTTTCCTGTATACGTTTGTAGTGAATTCTCACTTCGGTGTACTCTGTACCATCGCATCTAGGAATGGGAGTTGGTTTCCTTTTCTTGCTCTCTCGTGAATCGGATTCCTGTGAGTGTGGCGTTAACAATCCGGTGTGTATTCTCAGACGCACACAACAGACTACACAAGTACAGACAAGAAATTGAGCGCCAAAAATCGTTAATTTTAAAAACCACCAATCAGGAATTGACCCGGATCATAGAACAGGCCGTCACCATAGGGCAGAACAGAGCCACACATCGCAAAAAAAGGCACTAAAAGAAAAAAAAAATGGCAAACTAACACCCAACATAGAGGACACCACAAAGAACAATACTGACCAAGGGACTCAACTACAACCACAGGGACACCAACACAGCAGACATCCTAGCAGCACGAGAATGCACACTCAGAAACGATGGACTGACAGAAGTGACACAACAAATAGTGAGAGAAAGTATCGTACCCCTGATAACATGGAAAAGGCAAACACATAACCTCAAGAACAAAGAGAGGGAAGCATTAAAAGCACTAAGAAACGATAAGAATATAATCATACTACCAGCAGATAAAAGCAGAATGATGGTCATCCTGGAAAAAGCAGAGTACATCCAAAAAGTGCAACAGCTACTTGCAGATACCAACACCTATCAAAAGAGGGAGATCTACCCCACCCAACAGCTCACCAATAGGATAAACAACATACTGAGGAACATACAAAAAGACTGTGAGATAACTAGGCTTCACCTACAGAGAATGAAATCTGAAAGCAA
The DNA here is from genome assembly GCF_020745735.1 of Hemiscyllium ocellatum. Classification (NCBI taxonomy): domain Eukaryota; kingdom Metazoa; phylum Chordata; class Chondrichthyes; order Orectolobiformes; family Hemiscylliidae; genus Hemiscyllium; species Hemiscyllium ocellatum. The sequence goes on along the minus strand of NC_083421.1, from coordinate 9,564,596 downwards.
CAACACCCTCAGATTCTATGGACTACCTAAAGTGCACAAACCAGACATCCCACTCAGACCCATAGTATCACTACCAGGGACACCATCACACAAACTGGCTAAAGAACTACAGCTGAAACTGAAACAACGGATCAACGGATCCAGACACTCTATACAGTCAACACAGGAATTCTTGGACATCATCAGAGATATTCACATAGACAAGGAAGAAACTATGGTCTCATTCAATGTAACGGCACTCTTCACCTCTATCGACAAAACCCGAGCCAGGGAAACAATAGCCAACCTGCTGGACATTCAGAACAGACTACAAAACGGGGAACTTATCAACAAAGACGGCATACTCAAACTACTGGACCTCTGCCACACAACACACTTCACATTCAACAACCAAATATATGAACAAATCAGCGGCACACCCATGGGCTCATCCATCTCTGGAAACACAGCAGAAGAGGTAATGCAAAGATTAGAACAAACAATCTTACCGCAAATTCAATCCAAACTCTGTGTCAGATATCTGGATGACACCTTTGTAATCATTAAAAACACACCAGACCACCAACGTCACACACAGGAATTCGATTCACTAGAGAGGAAGAAAAGGACAACCAATTCCCATTCCTGCTCGTGACAGTACAGAGAACACCGAACGGAGAATTCACCACAAAGGTATACAGGAAAGCCACACACACAGACCAAGTCCTAAACGACGAAAGCAACCACCCCAACACACACAAACGAAGTTGCATCAGGACATTATTCAAAAGGGCCACAACACACTGCAGTACACCAGAACTGCAAAAAGAGGAAGAAGAACACCCATATAATGTATTCGCCAAAAACGGATACCCACGCAATTCCATCAACAGATGCCTAAGGGAAATACAACGGAATGAGGACATGCCACAACCTAAAGGACTACCATACATCAAGAATACTTCTGAACTGACAGCCAGACTAATGCAACCACTAGGACTCATAACAATACATGAACCAACAGCCACTCTCAGACAACAACTCACCAGGACGAAGGTCCCGATACCCAACATGAGCAAAACCAACGTAGTGTACAAAATTCCATGCAAGGACTGCACACAACACTACATAGGACAAACAGGAAATAAGAAGCTCTGCATCCATGAACACCAATTAGCCAGGAAACGACATGACCAGCTATCCTTAGTAGCCACACACTGAAATGACAAGCAACATGAGTTCGACTGGGACAACACTACTATTAAAGGACAAGCCAAACAGAGAACAAACAGGGAATTCCAAGAGGCATGGCACTCATCCACGGATTCAATCAATGAGCACATTGACCTGGATTCAATTTACCGGCCACTGCAGCGGACAGCTGGAACTGACAACTGGAAGCGGCAGATACAAATCACTATAAATGCCGGAAGAAACATCACAGAAACGCTTCACAGGAGGCTCCCAAGCACTGAGGATGTCACCTAGACAGGCGACGAAACGTCTGCAACACAAATTCCCAGCTCGGCGCACGGAACCACAACAGGGAAGAGCTGCTTTCAAGCAAATCCACATTTTGTATTTGGGAACTACTTGTTAAATCCTGACAGCAAAATCATCTGGTGAACGTCCTCCCGACTGCTCGAATTTCAATGTATTTTATTTGAACAGATATTTCAAGGCCGCTGCATATCAGACAACAGGAAGAGATAAAGGATGATTCTTCACTGTGTCCTTCGCAGGACCAGCTTGTCTCCCCAGGCACCTAAAGTCTTTATTGTGGGTCAGAGAGCTTCAAAATTAATAGAGCACTGAAGGAGGCCATTTAGCCAATTGTACACCGACGAGCTCTCCAACATCACCATTTGAAAACAGAGAGAGCAGAGTGTGTGTGTCTGTGTGTGTGTGCGTGTGAGAGAGAAAAAAATAACAGAGAAAAAGGGAGTGAAGAGAGATAGAAGGAATGGAGAGAAAACGGAGTGACAGAGTGAGTGAGAACAAGGGGTGTCAGATGAGTGTGAAGTTAGATCAGAAGACAGCCTGAGGAGAAATACACAGAAATTTAATTTAGAAATTCCCACAGACTGCAAGCCCTTTGTCTGGTGCCGTACCCAGTGAGCACAGTGCTATCATCCCAGATCATTTATCACCAAAAATGTCACAGAGCCGGGATGCTGACGGCTGAGCAGGATCCAAAAGAACAATAGATTGGTTCCAGGGAGAAGGTGAATTAATTTAAATATTCTGGGCCAACAGCAAGTTGTAGTCCCTCTAGACACTGTGTGAGAGACAGTGCGAGAGAATCTCAGTGAGGCGGATCACGGACAGGAGGGAAATCAACATCTCAGCTGTGGGTCAAATAATGACTGATAAAGTTTGAACACCTCATCCATGATTTTGTAATTCACATTTCAATTCATAGAGCTCCACATCGTAAGTGTATTTTAACAAACTTGTCTCTTTGTAGTTTTCATGTTTTTGTATGTACAGAAATGCTTGTTTTTGGTCCCTGTATTTTGTGTTGAATAAACACATTTTATTACTGAGGAAGAAAGGACCTGTTCTGATGGGACAGTTTTCGTCTGAACCGTGCTGAGTCCAGAGTCCGAGTGAATCCTAACTAAGGCTGTAGACAGAGTATTAAACTGATTAGGAGTGTGTGTGAGTGCGGAGTGGGGGCGCAGTTATAGGGTTTAATTAGAATAGAGGAGGTAAGAGTATAGAGCTCAGGAGAGGTTATTAAAATCTCCAGCACAGATGCAAATAGGACAGTGTATGGAAAGTGTAAGCAATCAAACTTCAAGCACACCGGACAAACAAAGAACAACGAGAAGAGGGACCATTAATACAAGATTGAAGGGGTTATATCTGAATGCATGCAGTATATTGAATAGGGTAAATGAGCTTGTGGCACAGATTGAAATTGGTAGGTATGACGTGATGGGCACCACAGAGAAGTGGCTGCAAGGGGTCAGGGAACAGATGACACTGGATTAAATGAAGCAGGCTAGATAAGGGAGCTTAAGGTGAAGGAAAACTTCAGAAGCAGTGATCAGAACATGGTTGAATTTATTCTGCAATTTGAGAGAGAAGAAAGAATCAGAGTTTACAGTATTTCAGCTGAATAAAGGCAACTGGAGAGGCAGAAGGGAGAAGCTGGGTAGAATTGACCGGGACAGGGGTCTAGCAGGAAAGACTGGGGAACAGCAATGGCAGGAGATACCAAGCTTAATTTAGGAAACACTGCAGAGATTCATGCTCAGTAATAGAGACATGGTACAAGGAGGATGAGGCAACCAGGGCTGACAAGGGAAGTCAGGGATTGCATCTAAGCAAAAGAACAAGTATATAATGCGGTGAAGGACAGAGGAAACTGGAGAATTTGGGCCAACAGAAGTCAAGAAAAAAATAAATAAGGAGGGAGAAGATTAAATATGGGGCTAACCTAACCAATAATATAAAGGAAACTGTAAGAGATTCTTTAGATATATAAAGTGCAAAAGAGAGGTAAAAGTGAATATGGACCATTGGAAAATGATGCTGGAGAGAGAGACAGTAGTGGGAAACAAAGAAATAGCTGAGGAAATTTGCATCAGTCTTCACGGTGGAAGACACGAGTAATTTCCCAAGAACTGAAGAGAGTGAGAGGGGAGTCCTGAATATGATGGTCATCACCGAGAAGAACATGTTAGAAAACGGAATGGCCTGAATGTGGATAACTCACCTGCTTCAGTTGGACTACACCACAACCTTGTAAGCGAGATAGTTGAAGAGTTAGTGCAAGTGGAAGTGGTAATCTTTCAGGAATGACTAAAACCTCGAAAGGGCCAAGTGGCTGTTTAATTGCTAACATTACAGCATGTTTAATAACGGCGTTAGGCAGAAGATGGAAAAGTGCACACTGATTCGCCTAACCTTGGTTGTGGGTAACATCATGGAATCCATCGTGAAGAATGGGATTTCTGAATACTTGGAGGTCTTTAGTAAAATAGGACAGAGACAGCATGTCTCATCAAGGGGAGGTCATGCCTGACAAACCGGCTAGGATACTTTGAGAGAGGAATGAGCAGATTAGATCAAAGAGAACCGATGGATATTATTCATCTGCATCTCAGGAATCCTTTGACAAGGTGCCATGCATGAGGCTGTTGAGAAAGATATGGGTCCATGGCGTTAGAGGCAAGGTGCTGGCATGGGTAGAAGTTTGGCTGTCTGACAGAAAGCAGAGAGTGGGTATCAAAGGGTTCTTCTCAGGATGGCAGCCAGTGACAAGTGGGGATTCACAAGACTCAGTGATGGGACCACAACTTTTCACTTTGTGCATTCATTACCAATATGAAGGAACTGAGGGCATTCTGGCTAAGCTTTCAAACAGTGCAAAGATAGATGGTGGGACAGGTAGCATTGAAGAGGAGGTTCGGCTGCAGGACGGTGCTCTAGCGCATTTCCTCAACTTCGCACACCTCTGCCCTTGACCTCCACCCTTCTAACGACAACAAGTTAGAAACTCTCTGGTGCTCGCCTTCCATTCCACCAACCTCAGGATACAATGCATCATACTCCGCCATTTCTGCCACCAACAGCCAGCCCCCACCACCAGAGATATAATTCCTTCCACTCCTATCATCAAATTGCTGAGGCCATTCCCTCACAAACTCACTCGTTAGGTACACGTGGCCCCACCAATCCGCCTTCCACTCGCCGCACCTTCCCTTGCCATTGCAAGAGGTATGAAAGCTGTGCCAACACCTCCCTCCTCACCTTCACCCATGGCCCCAAAGAATCCTTCCACATCAGGCAGAGAACATCTTGTGCATCCAAACACCTCATCCAGTCTGTCCATTTCTCCTGGTTTCCACTACATTGGCGAGACAGGACGTCAACTTGCAGAACGGTTCAGGGAACATTCTCGGACACCCAAATCCAACAACCCCACTGCCCTGTGGCAGAATACTTCAATTCTCCCTCTGACTCCGCCAAGGCCTTGCAAGTTTTTGGCCTCCTCCATTGCCAGATTCTTTCCACCTGAGTCTGAACGAAGAACGCATCTTCTGCCTTGTGATCCTGCAAACACACAGTATCACGGACAATTTCACCAGTTTCCTCATCTCCCCTCCCTCCACCTTATCCCAGATCAAACCCTCCAACTGAGTACCGCTCTCTTGAACTGTCCTACTTGTCCATCTTCCTTCCCATCTATCCACTCCACCTTCCATTCTGACATATCACAATCACAATCTACCTTCATCTAGCTGTCGCCTTCCAAGCTACCTTCCTCCCAGCGCCAGCCCCTCCCATTTATTTCTCTGCCAACTTCCGCCCACCCCACATTCCTGATGAAGGCTTTATGCCTGAAACTTTGAATCTCCTGCTCCTCGGATGCTGCCAGCCAGACTATGCTTTTCTATGACCACACTTTTTGACTCTGATCTCCAGCATCTGCGGTCTTCACTTTCACCTGCTGAAGGACATTCACAGGTTTGGAAAGTGAGCAAAGAAGTGGCAGATGGAGTGCAATGTGCGAAAGTGTGGGAAAGCATTTTGCCAGGATGAATAGAGGCTTGGACTATTTTCGAAATAGCGAGCAAATTCAGAAATCTGAAGAGCAAAAAGACTAGGGGGTTCCAGTCCAGAAGTCTTGAAAGGTAAACTTACAGGTTGTCAGTAGTTAGGAAGGCAAATACAATGATGGTATTTATTTCAAGAGGGCTTGGATATAAAAGCAGGGATGTACTTCTAAGGCTCTACAAGGCATTGGTCATGCCACGTTTGGATTATTCCACGCAGTTTTGGGTCCCATATCTCAGGAAGGATTCACTGGTCCTGGAACGTTTTAGGAAGAGATTCCCGAGAATGCTGCCAGGAAATAAAAGTTTAACATATAAAAAAGTATTTGAGAGCTCTGGGTCTGTATATGGTAGAGTTCAGAAGTATGTTAGGAGGTCAACAGAATACTAAAAGACCTTGGACAGAGGGGATTTGGGGAAGATATATCCAATGGTAGGAGAGACTAGTACCTGGGGGGAAAGTGTAAAAAGAAGACCTTTTCAAAAAAAGATAAGGAGAAACCTCTTCAGCCAGAGGGCGGTGAAACGATGGAATTCACTGCCACAGAGGGCTGTCGAGTTCAGGTCATTGAGTATATTTAGGAGTGAGACAGATAGGTTCTTGACTATAAAGGGGATCAAGGGTTACAGGTAGAAAGTGGGAGACTTGGGTTGAGAAGCTTAACAGCCATCATGGAATGGCGGAGCAGGCTCAATGGGCCTAATGGCCAAATTTCTGTACCTATGTCTTCTGGTTATGTGGTTAATATTGGCCCTCCTCATTGGAGATGTATCCTTGAATTTGATCGCCATATGATTTATGAGGAATAAAATCCCAATACAGATGGCTGGCAAATATCATGTTCCCTCTCTCCAGTCTCAGCAGCCATGCCCCAATATCATAATCACACTGCAATTGAAATCCAGTGAAATTTACTTCAATGCAGTTGATTGACATCGATAACATTAATAGCATGACCCTCACCTGCCGTCTCTGATCCTCAAATAACCATCTGAATTGTGTGTCACATCATATTCTCAGTTAACATATCCATGCCATTTGTCTGTTATCACTCATGTTGTCATAGGCAATTTTCCGTCAGATTATGGACTAGAAAAGTTCTCTGCATGTTTTACTGACATTATAGTCACATCACTGATCAGTCGTTACAGACTGTATTTTTCGATTTATAAACGGAGAAAATTATTTAAGTTCTGACAATCCTTTGACATTACTGCCATACCTAAGGCAAATCGAATGATTACATACAATCAATCTACCATCTCAAATATTTCTTCCCGTTCACCCCACACACATATCCCATGCCAAATGTGTAGACTTTAAAAGTTCTTTTGAATTTTAGTAAAATCAATATTGAATTCAAAGGGATTAAAGGGGTTAGCTGGAACTATTTGATCAGTGACTGTGATTAATATCAATCTCCGTGGATCCTAATTATGGCGTGAAGAGTTTCCATCATTGAAAGATAAATAGGCTCAGTTCAATGTGCTATCCCATAGTGTGAGTAGGAGCATCACTGGCAGCACTAACAGGGAACAGCAGCTCGAGAGAGAGAGAGAGAGAGAGGGAGGAGACATCAGAATCTGAGAACATTAGACCGGAATGTTCCAACAGTGGATCAGAATCTGAGAACATTAGACTGGAATGTTCCAACAATGGACAGGAGTTTATCCTCGGGTCTTTACTGGCTTTCTCGGCCTTGGATATCATTAGCATCACGAATCCATCATATCCTTTGGATTATTCAAGCTGGTTACTATCCCATCCTTGCAATAGTTGGTATTCCTGGTAAGGCATCATATTAGTCTACTGAACCGGGTTGAACTGAATTTCTGCTCATAATATATAAATTTTGGAAAGTGCAAGTCAATGTCTTCAGTTCCAAACAAAAACTCCTTTCCTTATAAAATATAACTATCAAACTACTATTTATAAGTTACTCACTGACATGCGAGAAGGACATAGAATGTTCTCAAACTCCATAATCCATTTTGTCCTTCACAGATTTACAAGTTGTAAATATTCATTCGATTAATATTCTCTGTAATACTTTAAGAAATAAAGTTGGTAATTTTTAGTTTTAATAGTTGTTAAACTCTAGAATTATCACACATTACTGCATTGGCTAAATCTGTTCTGTGTTGCTGGTTTAAATTAAGCAGGAGAATTGCTCCTGTGTTATAATACTACATCCCCCAGCAATGTGTTTTACTCTTTACTGTCCTGTGGAACAACTGAACCAGCCACTCAGTTTAAGATTGACGTAACATGCTGTTCTGACCAGGGCTGCATACATCCTGTGAGAGAAGAACAAAAGTAAAGATAGCTCCCTTCCTCTACCTGTTTCCCGTATTTGTACAGCTCATTTCTATTCAGGTAGGTGATCATTACATCTTTTATGTGTATTCGATCTCATTGAAATTCTCCCCGAGTGTGATGCACATCTCCATAGGTAACTCTGATGCTCGCTTTATTGATGCTGACGTACAGACATAAGGAACTTATAAATTCCATGTCAGTCGTAGTGCATAGAGAAATAATGGCGTTTCATAAGACAGGAAGGAAACGGCGATGTCTAAGTGAGAGAAAAGAATTATTGTGATCATCCCTGAGTGTGTTGAGTCAGTATTTGGTGTACTGTCGATAGACTTTCTCTCACGTCTCACCAGACTAATCCCTGGGATGATATCAACATTGTTAGCGTGGATGAAATGATCTCAGTCCGAGCCCAGAGTGGGGTTCAACAATCGGTAACTTTATTAAAGTATTTACCGCCGGCGGAGACCAACCGAGATCTGAATCTCGATCGCTCTACCCTTTCCCGCGCGATGTTACCAGTTATAGACTTCATGAGTCAGGATGTAGGAGATTGGGTATGAATGAGTGTGGATGGTGGTAATCATGGCTGGAGTATGTGTGAATGTCAAGCTTCCTGCCGTCCTCGGAGAGTTGGCAGCATACACAAAATGTGTGGTGTTTATCTTTACGTAAATGGGTCCAGGTGCTATCTGCTTGTCTCTCCGTGAGAGCTGGAGGCTAGCACCCCCCTTTGTTACTTCCTAAGTGTCTGTTAGGTTCATCCTGTTTGTTTGGTATTTGCCTTTTGTGTTGGACTGTTTTGCATGATCAGGTTATGGGTGTGTGTCAGTTGGAACCTTGACGAGATTATAAGGTGGGTTTCGATCTGTTAGTCATGACTATTGTCTGGTCTGGTGTCTATTTGGATCTGTCTTTGGGCCCCCTTCTCCCGATCACGTGGTCGGGTTGGCAGCTGCTGTCTTAAAATGAATGCTGTTTGCTCTAAAATGTATACTGCTGTTTTTCCCGACGTGGGCCTTGCTCCACGGTAAACACGGGGTGGTTTATGCCCGCCTTCAGTATGAACAGTGAGTGAAGCTCAGTGAGAGAATAAGGTGATTGCATTAAACATTAAAGGGGATGTACAATCACTTATGATGTTCTAAACAGACACTGTTATGGTGATAAATTCCATGGCTTCTTTTTCACTCGGGTTACATGATTCTAGTCAGTTTAATAGCCTCTGAGAACGTTCCACCCAACCACCCCCACTCCCAATTTCGATTCAGAGAGAGAGAGAGAGAGAGAGAGAGAGAGAGAGAGAGAGAGAGGTTCAGGCTTTTGAAAAAAAAACTCTCCCAACCTTAATACAGTTCAATTGGTGCGTGATCCTGCAATGAATGTCATGATATCCATAATCCCGACAGCAGCAACAGTACCTTCATTATAAAAGAGTTAACTCATCCCAACAGCTTCTGACCTACATAGAACACATGGGAGTGTCTTCTCGGAGATAGAAGATGCCTCCTTGAGACTTTACACAAAATATTTGGTTTCCCTCCTCACTGCCAGCAAACGATGTTAAGGTAGCATACGTTCTACAATAATGGAACCGTGTATAACACCATAGAGCCCCCTATCAATGCAGTCTCGGTTTCATTGGTTTGTCATGTTAGAGTATCAATGACGCCCTCCTGTTTCTGTATAACTATCTCGTGAAGCTGAATAGCCTCCTCCTGGTCTCATGGAACAGGTTTAAGGGTCTGATTGGGCTCTTCCTGTCCCTGTTTAACAGCTCGATGTACTGATCAGACCCCTTCTTTTCCTGTGGAACAGGCAGATGGATTGAATGGGCTGTCCCTCTTCTTGTTCAGTAGTTTCCACGGGCTCAATGGCTTCCACATATCAGTGTGCAACAAGCCTGGGATGCTGATTGAGCTCCTCTATGAACTGTGGAAATGTGCAGTGTCTGGCTTCGCTATTACATGAATGTTACCGACACTTTGACAGCACAAACCGGTCTTGCTGCACATGGACTTAGGATGGTTCAGGAACTGAGGGAGCACAAAATCTCTGAATATTGTATGATCTTCAGTCACCATCCCTACTTCAGATCTTATGTTGGGGAAAGACATTGATGTAGCAGTTGAAAATGTTTGTGCTGAGGAGGCTAACCTGAGGATCTCCTGCAGAGATATCCCGGAACTGTTAGAGCTGTTGGCCACCGACCACAAGCATCTTTCTTTGTGCTCTGAAAGACCCAGACAAGTGGGAGGTTACACCTGATTCCCATTCAGCTCAAATAAGTGGGTGGTCCTGATGCCATCCTCAGTAAAATACTGACTTGATATCAAAGCCGTTCACTGTTTGCTGAGCCCCTGTGCTCACCTCTCGTTCATATCAATTAGGTGATGATGTATGTGGAGGGAATGTTTTCCTCTCACAGCGGGTAATCAATGTCAGGAATTATCTGGGCTAGCGAGTTATGGGAGCTACATCACTGAAAGTATTTAACGCGGAGGTAGATGGATTTTTGACCTGTCAGACAGCTAAGGGATGTGAAGAATTGGGCATTAAAAAGAAGTTAATGCCAATAGTAGAACAGCCATGATGGTAGACAATGGCTTGATCGTCCGAATTAGCTGATCCGGTTTCTCATGTCCTCATATTATGTAATCACAAAGTTAATGGTTGTAATTTTCCTGAACGTTCTGTTATTGAAAATTGCAATCAGACAGAGCAAAGTATTTTGTGAGTCATCTCTGGGTGAGATATGGGGATTGTATTCACAGTGAATCTGGGCCTGTATTATGACCAACAAATAAAGCACAAGTTTCAGAGAGGAGACACTCTGTAAAGAGACCAGAGGCGTCTTTCGAACCCAGCCTGGATTTCCAAATAGTATTTTCCAACCCACACTAAACCGTGTGTGTGTGACAGTCTTGAGGGACAGAATGAGATGCTGTGTTACTGTGGATCAGGTATTTGGAGCAAGTGGCCTCCAACTGCTCCTTGCAGGAGCTGTGAGTGATTGGATGGAACATAGGAACATAGGACTGAGCAGCAGGAGTATGCCATTAGAAACTTTGTCACCGCTCCACCATGCAAAAAGATGATGGGTCATGTGATTGTGGTCTCCCCAGCACTTTTCTGTCTGTATACCATTTTCTACATTCACTTTTCTGTCAATTGTCAACAAATACAACTTTGAATAAATGTAAACATCCAGGCACCACAAACTTCTGGGGAGGGAATTTCTACTTGGACAGTCCTTTGAAAATTTCTCATTTGTGTTCCAGCCAACGTTGGAGGGTCACTGTTCCCTTTTCCATCCCACTCCTCCACTGGTTACACCAATCTTAAATGTAACCAGTTTAATGATGTGGCCAATGATATCGGTCTCAGAGTAGGTCATTTTCTATAAAAAAATGTAAGACACAGAACACTGCACTCATATCAAGTGGTAAAATGACAGAGTGCTCCAAATGTTATTCTGCCTTTGAAGTTATTCTGTTCAAATAAGCAACTGGTAGTGGGATTTCTTTCTGGAACAGTTGGATTTGGCTGAGTTCCCTTTGTTTCAGGCATATGAGAGTTTCCAATGAATCCTCACCAGGAAACCATCACAAGTGGCAAAGATAACTCAGGGACTTTATAGACTGACACTTTGCTAAGTGGTGGAACAAAGTAAGAGAAAGGGATCAATCGGCTGTTGCTTCTCAGGCAGGGAACAATTTTCTCCCTCTCTGTGTTGAAACATACAATAATGTCAACTGAACACCAAACTGGACCATGTGTGCTCTCCTGTTACATTCTCTGGAAAACATGATTATGGATTATATGCAGGGGCATCTTTGCTCTTGTTGTACAGAATTCCATTCAATCTCAAAAAATGTCCCCACTTTATAATTTGATGACATGCTTACACGTGTCTGTGTAATTTGTAAATATTGGTAGGTGTCTTGATAGTATGTGTATTGATATCAATGCATCTTTTTCTCCACAGTTATTCTCTAGCTTTAGTCTCCCTGACAGGAGATAATATGCATTCAGCTGATGCACGTTTCTGAAAGTCATGCTGGTTCAATACTATTTCTAGGCTAAGATCGGAACTGATTATCCCCCATAACCAAAGGCCAGCATCCCAGGAATGAGAAAAGGGAAACCTCTTTGAAAATTTAAAAAATAATTATATCCTTTTATTTTAGTGTTAGGGGATCAAAACTGCACACAGTTCATCAGATGTGGTCTCAGCAATGCCCTGTACAGATGCAGTAAAATATTCCTGCAATTAAACCTCAACCCTTTGCCAAAAACAGCATCATTCCACTTACCTTCCAAATTACTTGCTGCATCTGCAGACTGACTTCACATGATTCATGTCCCAGGAACATAGAAACCGCCTGTATCACAGAGTACTGCAATCTCTCTCCATTTAAATTGATTACCATTATTTTATCCTTCATGCCAAAATAGACAATTTACCTTATGTTATTTCTACTGAAGGTTTGCACACTAAGCTTCCCTGTCTATAATCATATTGCAGACTCAGTATCTCAATTTGACGACACAATGAATGACCATCTTGGTGTACGAGCTAATTGAGCTCCAAGCCATTCCCTCCCCTTCTTCCAGATCTTTGATGCAGATTATTGGTCATTGATAACCCCACAGTGATCTCTGAGGCATTCCATCAGTTAGAGCTTTGCAGGCTGAAAGTAAACATTTCTCTCTACTCTCTATTTCCTGCTAGTGACATATTCCCTGTTCCTGTGTAGCCGTTCAGGCGGCTTGAATGGCCTCGTCCTCGACTGTACAATGTACTCAACGATCTGAATTACTAAATTCTATATTCCTGTGTAATTTCTTAGAGGGGCAGAATGGTCTCCTCCTGTCTCATTGTAGTGATCCTGTCTGACGGATTGGGGTGGTCCCCTACCCAGTAACAGCATCGAGGGGTGGATTGAGGGAACAACACATGGGTTCGGGGCAGCAGTATATCTCTATAACAGCATCGAGGATGGATTGAGATAACAACACATTCAGAATGCTCATGGCTGGTCCAATTGTCTCTGAACATCCCTCTCCTGTCTGTTCCCGATAAACATTCACTCTACTGTCCAGCAAAGATCAGTCGAGCTCAGCCTAGAATATCCTCAATAACAGCGTCTTCCCTATTCCCTGAGGATGAGCATACCACAGACCGCACGGCACTAAATGCAAAGGGTCATCTTTACTTCATTGTCGGACCCATTACATTAAAACTGTGCTAACCTCGCATCAAATCACCACCTCTTTTCATACTTAATGATATAATAATTATGAATAACCATAAACCATTCTGCCGTCCAAACCTGTCCCACATTCCCACTGACTCTTTCCAGTCAAATATGCATCAAATCCAGCCTCTGCTGCAATCTCAGAAAGTGAATACTTGACAGCATAACACCACATGAGCATGAAAAAAGGAGTAGAATGAGGCTATTCGGCCCTTAGTGTCTGATATACCATTCAATAATTTCTTGTATGTAACCCAAACTCATTTTCCTGCCATCTACCTAGAATCCTTGCTCCCTGGATAAACCAAAAACGCGCCAATTTGTGTCCTAATGACACTAGCGCTTGTGTCTCTGTGTGTATGTATATATAGCTGAAAATGTGTTGCTGGTTAAAGCACAGCAGGTCAGGCAGCATCCAAGGAACAGGAAATTCGACGTTTCGGGCCAGAGCCCTTCATCAGGAATGAGGAGAGGGTGCCAGGCAGGCTAAGATAAAAGGTAGGGAGGAGGGACTTGGGGGAGGGGCGATGGAGATGTGATAGGTGGAAGGAGGTCAAGGTGAGGGTGATAGGCCGGAGTGGAGTGGGGGCGGAGAGGTCAGGAACAAGATTGCAGGTTAGGAGGGCGGTGCTGAGTTCAAGGGAATCGACTGAGACAAGGTGGGGGGAGGGGAAATGAGGAAACTGGAGAAATATGAGTTCATACCTTGTGGTTGTATATATACTGTGTGTATATATATATATATATGTGTGTGTGTGTGTGTGTATATGTGTGTGTATATGTGTGTGTGTGTGTGTGTGTGTGTGTGTGTGTGTGTGTGTGTGTGTGTGTGTGTGTGTCCATGTGCTTGTTTTCTGTGTACTTGTGTGGCTACATCTGTGTACCTGTGTATCAGCCTCTGTGTTTCTATATGTGCTTGTATCTATTTGTGTGCAACTGTATATGTCTCTGTGTATTGCAATGTGTGTGTATGCATATCTCCTTATATGTGTTGTGCATGTTAGTATGTTCAGGTGTTTGCCAAAAAGTCTGTGCATTTCAGTGTCTGCATCTCTGTGCAGTGAGGTATCTGTTTTTGTTTGGGAGTGAATGGACTGACGTTGGAACTGATAGTGGGTTTAAAGTGAGAACTGAATGTTGCTCGTTACTAAGTTGATGGGAAGTGGATGTTTCAGAAGCTCCACATGAGCCATCTTGTTTCTGTCTGGCTCATGCCAGGTTCCTCCCCCACATGGCGGGAAAAGGGGGCGTGAGGGAACCGAAATCAGGCACAGCACCACCCAGCTTGGCCCTTTCTGTCCCATTCAAGACCGTTTGTCCTGGAACAGGAGAAAGGGAGAGAGGGAGCGAGAGTGGAAATGGGTGACCCTGCTGTTAGTGCTGGTGGATGTGGGGCTCGGGGGAATGGTGAGGTGTCTGGAATGAGTCATTCGACAGTTGTAAATCAATTTAGTTTTATTAGTGTCGGGGGTATTGCATAGGTGACATAGAAAGTGAGGAAGAAAGTTGATGAATTCAATAGTGAGTTTGGAAATGCCTGAGCCTTATTTGGAAATAGAGTGTGAGCCTTGTTCGTGGTCAGTGCTATAGCAGGTATACAGGGAGTGTGAAGGAGCAGATAAAATATGGTGACCCTTATCCTGACAGCGGAGAAGGTTATTGACGCTTGCCCTGTATCACAGCGTCAAGGTGACCCTTCTGGGGTGTCTTGTCCAAGTCTATCACCAATAACGCCACAGACAATGTCCCTCAGATTCAGTTTAAGGGAAGCTTACAAATAAAAAGGGGAAGCAAACATTGGTGTATTATATATCGAAACTAAAACTGTTGCAGAAATTCTGAGCGTCATATGCTCTGAAAATTAGACATGCAAATATCATGGATACTGCAGTCTTATTGGATGGTCTCAAGTTGCATTTCAACTGCGTTAACTAAGTGACTGCTCATGCTGTGAAAAATAAATTCCCTAAATGTATATCAGGTGGGTTGAAGAGTATGTATTGAACCAAACTGGAGATCAAGTTTTTTTCGGATTTGGTGTTGTGTAGTCAGGAGGACTAATCAATGTCCTTGCTCTGAAGCAGCTTTGGAGGAGTAGTGACATTAATATGTTGTATTTTACACGGCATCTGCATACAATATAGAATGTTTGTACGATTTGGTCAATCATGATGGAAGCATGGAGCCGAGAGGGTCAAGTTTGTTCCAGTGAATTGGGAAAATACAAAATAGCATTCAGTGCGACATAAGCAACGGTTGTTAGAGTCATAGAGTCCTATAGGTCCTGCGGCTCAAACTGATCCATTCCGACTAAAATGTCAATTCACACTAACCAGATTTCCCAGCCATTGCCCCGTATCCTTCTAATCGTCTCCGATCCTGTATTTGTCAAAATGTATTCTAAATGTTGTGAATGTACCCATCTTAACTACTTCTGCTGGTAGCTCATTCCATATGCGTATCACCCTGTGTGTAAAAAAGTTGTTCCTCAGGTTCCCTTTTATTCTTACCCCTCTGAACTGATGCGCTCTAGTCCGTGATTGTCCAATCCCAGGAAGTAAAGGCTGGGTGCATTCACTCTATCCATGCCTGTTATGATTAGATTACTTACAGTGTGGAAACAGGCCCTTCGGCCCAACAAGTCCACACCGACCCGCCGAAGCGCAACCCACCCATACCCCTACATTTACCCCTTGCCTAACACTACGGGCAATTGAGCAAGACCAATTCACCTGACCCGCACATCTTTGTGACTGTGGGAGGAAACCGGAGCACCCGGAGGAAACCCACGCAGACACGGGAGAACGTGCAAACTCCACACAGTCAGTCGCCTGAGGCGGGAATTGAACCCAGGTCCCTGGCGCTGTGAGGCAGCAGTGCTAACCACTGTGCCACCGTGCCGCCCCTGTGCCACCGTGCCGCACCATTGGGGCGGCACGGTGATCTTATACCCTTCAATAAGATCCTCTCCCCATTCTCATACACGCAAAAGTAAAAAGTACTAGCTTTTCCAACCTCTCCCTATAACTCAGAGCCTTGAGTCTTTGGCAACATACTTGTAAATTTCTTCTGCACACATTCCAGTTTAATAACATCATTCCTATAGCAAAGTTAACAAAACTGAACATAACGCTATAAGTATGGCTTCATCAGTGCCCCGTGTTCTGCAGCATAGCTCCCCAAATTCGCTACTTAGTGCCCTGACTGATGAATGCCAGATTGCCAAAAGTCTTCCTCCTTGCCCTGTGTGCCTCTCAATCAACTTTCAGAGAACCATGCACCTGAATTCCAAGGTCCCTCTGTTCCACTTCATTCCTGAAGATCCAGCCATTCATCATAAAACTCCGATATTGATTTGAGTTTCTAAAATGCAAGAACTTACACTGATCTGAATCCATTTACCATTTCTCGGCCCACTTCCTCAGCTGATCAAGGTACTGCTGTAAGTTCTGAAATTTCTGATAACCTTTGTCATTCTCCATGTAACCGCCTATTTTATTGTCACCTTCAAACTTACAAATCATGCACGTACATTCTCATGTAAATTATAGATATATGTAATGTATAGTGGTGCCAGCATCGCCCCGATGCATTCCATTAGTCCCAGGCCTCCAGTCTGACAAGCATCCTTCCACTATTACTCTTTGCTTCCTACCGTCAAGCCAATTTTGTATCCAAATAGGCAACTCCTCCTCAATTCCATACGATTTAACCTTCCTGAGCAGCGCACAATTTGGAAGTTTATTGACGGCCTTACTTGAATCCATATAGACTACGCATACCACCCTGACCTCCTCAATGTTGCTGGTCACTTCGTCAAAACATTCGAACAAATTTGTGAGCTATGGTGTCCGATGCACAAAGCCGTGCTGACTTTGATGATAGGCTTTTGCCCGAACCGTTGATTTTCCTGTTCCTCGGATGCTGCTTGCTCTGCTGTGCTTTTCTAGCAGCACTCTAATCTTGCTCCGAATCACACCCTGTCTTTCCTAATTCACGTATATCTTATCTCTCAGAACCTTTTCAAGTAAGTTGCCTGGTACAGACTTTAAGTTTAGTGGTCCATAGTTCCCAGGTTTTTCTTTGTAGCCCTTCTTGAATAAGGGCACAACATTTGCAACCCTCCTGTCCTCCGGGACCTCACCTGTTGGCCAGCGATGATGCAACAATATCAGCCAGGGCTCCCGCAATTCCTTCTCTGTCCTCCTGCAGTGTTCCTGAATATATCTGGTCAGGACCAGGAGATTTATAGAAATAATGCAAAGTGTGAATAATACATTTATTAATTATTTCAGGTATTAATACCAAAGAAAGGAAACGTGACACAATGATGATTGACATAACAAATTTTTAAACGTATTAATCATAGCAAGTGGCTTCGGAAGATTTCAGTCATTGTAGATACCTGAAGATTCTCGGAAATTCACGATTCAGAAACAAGAGCCATGAAATTGATAAGGAAATCAAAAACAGACCATGAATGCTAACAAACAAGAACAGAAACACTGCATAAACCTACAATCTGTACTTCAAATGAAACAAAGTAAAAGCAATGTCAAATATGGAAATTGGTAATCGGGAGAGGAGAGTTTATTGTGAAAAACAGGGAAATGGCCAAGAAAATAACCAGTTACTTTGCATCTGTCTTCATGGAGGAAGATCCACAAAATCACCCAGTAATACCCAGTGATCATGTAGGGCTTGTGCAACTGAAGACATAAAGTCAACTTATATCAGTAACAAGGAGGTATTTGAGAATGTAAGTGGATTGAGCATTGCTAAGTCTGACAAACCTAATTATTCATATTAAAATGTCTGACATAAATCGGCAATAGAAATATTAATTGCACTGTCGAGGACTATGTTTCATTTTCCCGTGCATTCTGCAGAGGCTGGAAGCCATTGTGGATAAATGGAAGTTAGCAAACGTGGTCCAAGCACTATAGATTAATGGAAGGAATCCACGCATCTGTAAAGGGAAGAAGACATAGTTTGGAGAACTAACAATTAACTTGACATCTGCAGGTTGAAATCTGTTGGAATCTATTATACAGCATATGATGTTGGATATTTAGGAATTAACAGCAACAATGGAGAAAATCCATATGTATTTCTGACAGATGTCTAACTCGATGTGCTATTAGTTTTTAGACCCCATCAACCACCCTCTGAGAAAAGGAACAGGAAGTGACTTTGCCACAGGAAATAGCATCACCATAGGAAACGACATCACCAACAAAAAGAAATCCAAACATATAAATGGAAAGCAGGAATTTTAAGCATTGGTTCGCATGAGGTCCACTGAAGATGTTACCTAGTAAGATAACGAAACGTCTGGAAATGTAGCGAGCAAACCTACATCCATTGTGTAAAGTGTTGGTGACCCAATCTGAGAAAAAAATATACTGACCAGAAAAAAGTGCAATGGACATTGTCCAAAATAATCCCTCAGATGGCGAGATTGCCTGATGAGGAAACTCGGCCTGTGTTTTTAAGAGTTTGAAAGAATGAGAGGAGGGTCACAATGGAACTTGAAAACTTCACAAAACATACGCCAAGTCGGAAATAAACAGGACGTTTCCTGGCTGTCAGTTCCACATTCAAGGCAAATAATTGATGTTTAAGGGACAGACCATTTAAGACCGCAATAATGAGGAAATTCTTCACTTGGTGAGAACTGCCTAAAACAGGGGCATAGAAACTTGCTGGTAGGGCAAATTTAGGGAGAATCCCCAGATATTCTGCAAGTGTGTCAAGCGGAAAAGAATAACAAGCAAAAAGGTCGGAGTCATTCGTGACTTGCCAAGTTGCATCCAAATCACCTTACTGTTAGGAGACAGAGGGTAGTGGTTGAAGGCTGTTAGTGTGACTGAGACTGGTATCCAATGGTGTATCACAGGGATCAGTACTGTGTCCCTTATTATTTGTGATACGGAGGTGTTAGTGTTGGACTGAGGTGGACAAACTTAAAAATCACATCACACCAGGTGATAGTTCAGCAGGTGTATTCAGAGGCACGAGATTTCAAAGCGCAAAACTACCTGATGAAGAAGCAGCTCTTCAAAGCTAGTGCCTCCGAATAAACTTGTTGGAGTATAACCTGGTGTTGTGTCATCTTTAACCTGATTATTTGTGGTATTCATAAATGATGCAGCTGTGAATATAGACAGGGGTGGCGGGAGAGTGACAACTAAGTTTGTGTTTGATACAAAGATTGGCCGGGTGGTTGGCAGTGAGGAGGAATGTCTTATGTTACAGGAAGATACAGATGGAATGGTCAGATGGTTGGATCAATGGCAGATGGAATGTAACCCTGATAAATGTGAAATAATGCACTTTGGAATAAGGAACTGGACAGGGGAGAACTCAATGAATGGCAGGAGGCTTGGAAGATAAAGCAAGGATCGGGGTTTGGGCCCCAGCTATTCCCAATACAATCATATATTTGATTGAGTGGATCAAACACAAGATTTTCAAGTTTGCAGATGGCACTAAACAATATCATAATGTGAGTGGGTGAGCAGGATGTCAAAATGCTTCAAGGTGATTGAGACAAGTGATGTGTATGGGCAAATACGTGGCACATGAGGAGCAATGGGGAGGGGAGGCGTGGGATATGTGATATGTGATATTGTGACCTTTGATGGGAAAACCAGAACTGGAGCCTATCATTTGAAAGGGCATTGTTTGAAAAATGTTGATCTATAAAGGAACTTAAGCTGCATTTTTTTCTTCTGTGCAGCCCTCCAAGGTCAGTGTAGGGCAATGAGATCTGAATCATGAAGTCAATACTGGTAATGGCATTGGCACGCTGACCAGTGTATACAGACCCAACAAGTGGGAGCTGTAACATTGAAAAATGATCTGGATCTCCCTGTACACCAGTCACTGAAAGCAATATTGCAGGAGCAGAAAGCAGATAGGCAGATAAATCGTGTATTCACCTTCATTTCAGGGGGATTTGAATACAGGAATAAGGGTGTGTTACTGCAGCTGTACAGGGCGTTGGTGAGACCTCATCTAAAACACTGTGCAGTATTATGTACAGTTTTGGTCTCCTTACCTCATAAAGGACAAACCTGACATTGAGGGAGAGCAGCGAAGATGACCCGACTGATTGCTGTTATGGGAGCAGAATCTGGGGCGCCTGGGTCTGAATTCCATGAGCTTTAGGAAAATGAGTGGAGATATCAGTGAAATATATAAAACTCTGTCAGGACAAGACAGATTCAAAGCAGGGGTGACAATTCCCCTGGCTGGGACATCAAAACAAGGGGCCACAGTATTAGGCACAGACAGACCACTCTGCATTGAGATGAGAATAAATGTCTGCACTCAGAGACTGCTGAACCTGTGGAAACCAAGGCACTGAATATAAAAATGGATTTCTGGAAACTAAAGGGATAGGGAGAGAGCAGAGTATGGTATGAAGATAGAGGATCAGATATCATTACAGGTTGCTCTCCAATAACGTGGTAGCTGTGTTCCTGTGCATCACTGTGTTGCAGAAAATCATACAATATTACTAATGTGGTCTATTGGGAAAAGATAATAATGGGCGAACCGCAAAATATCAGTAAAAAACAAAATTAAAGTTTGTCTAACACACACACTTGCACAGTCTAATTCAACCTTTCAATCATAAAAGGTAATGAAATAATGCTGTAAATGCAACACTTTCACAATGCAGTCACTGGCTACATCCCTGTACCTTTCACCAAATTCTTCACCAGAAAGCGCACAGGGCTGAATGGCCACGTGATGCTAACTTGGAATTCCATTTCTCCTCAAGATTCTCCCCCGGTTTGAAATAAAATTCCTTCTAATTGAACTAATTCTACTTCAGGCTCAGGTTCAAGACTTTGCAGAGCGGATTGCATTCCTGTTTTAGCTGAACACTCCGAGGGTGCATTTTGCAGACAGAGGATCCTGAAGCTGGGTTTTGTTGTTGAGCTGGTGCCTGGCAAGGAATCGTGTCACAGTGAGCGGGAGCTCACTTTATAGAAAAAAAGGTGTACAATTCACAAATCGCATTGCAGTCAATCATGCTTAATAAACCCGCATTACCAGAGAACTGCTTTTATATTGAATTGAGGAGCAAGATTGATGGACTGAAGGGACTACAACAGTTCTTATTTTATATTTCACAATGTTTAAACATATTATTGGATATGAACACTGTGTCGGGAAAACTGCATTGAGGAGATTTTCTCAAGAACTAGAATGGGGAAGGCTCAATGTGTTGAATGGCCTACTCCTTTCCCGATGTTTCCGTGCAGTCTGTGGGAAAGCTGTGTAAATGTTGTCACAAGCTCTCAGATGTTAGGAAGGAGGTCTCTGCAGGGTCAACAGGACTGTGATTCCCGTTCCCTTTTCTGATATCGAGGCTGGTGCGGGATATTCTGTCTGGTTTTATCCTTTAAGACCTTGGAGCAGTGTGATACAATTGAGTGTCTTGCTTGGCCGTGTCAGGGACCATTGAAGACTTTATCACATGGCTCTGTGTCTGGAGTTATTTTTAGGCCAGACCAGGAAAACACGAGAGATTCACTTCCTGCAAGTACATTGGGGAAGGAGATCGATGTTTACAATCAACATTGGATACAAGGTCACTGTTACCATCACCAGATTCTAGATCTTGATATTTTATTTTCTTTTTAACTTCCACCAGCTGCCCAGAGCATTATCCTGTATTGGATTAATAATCCAGTGACATTTCCACAACAGCACTATGTCCACATAGGAACCCATCGAAAATCACACTGAGTGGGTTATTTCTGTGCTGCTTGACAGCTCTGTCAAAATGAACTCCGATCAATTTGATTATCGTGAAGGGACTGAGGGGGTGTTAAATGGTCAGAACGTAATTATTCACCTATTAGACGACTGAATATAGTTGAGTAATTTTCCACATTGCCAGGGAGTTGTCAGAGTTGGAGCTGGAATGAAACCCTTCCCCAGGGACACGGCTTGTTGTGTAGCACAAGTCTTCAGTCCTATTGCAGGAACGGGGTCAGGGCGCATTGCCTTTGTCGTATCTACTGTGTTCAGCTGTTTCTTCATGTCACAGGCAGCAAATCGAATTGGTTGAACACTGCCATCTGTGATGCTGTGGATATCATGGCGAGGGTGAGGTGGATCATCCATTCAACACTTCTGGCTGTGGATGGTGCAGATACTACATCCTTGTCTTTTTCACTAATGTGCACGGCTGTTCCATTATTTAGGATGGGGATATTTCTGGTGTCCTCTCCTCCAGTAAGTTGTTTAGTAGTACACCGACATTTATGTCTGGATGTGGCAGCACTGCAGAGCTTAGATCTGATCTGTTGGTCTTGGGATCATTTCGTCCTCTCTATCAGATGTTAGTTCTGCTGTTTGGAATGAAACCACACAAGCACCATAGCTTTGATGGTTTGTCATCAGCTTTAGGTACACATTGTTCTGACATTGGCATGTTCACCCACACTCGTCACTGAACCATCACTCGGCTTGGTCGTTATTGTAGACTGATGGAATATCCTGGGGAAAATGTTGCAGATTACGTTTGAATACAATCCTGCTTCTGTTGCAGCTGTTGTCTACAGCATGACATGAAAACCCAGTTTGGGCTGCAATATCTGCAATTCAATTCTACTGTCTGTCCCCCAGTTAACATCGAGACCCATTCACAGATCAGCCGTGTACTCAGTGACCACACCTTGTTTCTGATGCGGTAATACTTCCATTTTCATATTCTCATTCTGCTGAGGGTTCTCCTTGGTGTCCTGCTTTCAATTTGTTATATGATTCAAACTCTTTAACATAATCATCTGAATCTTTTCCTTGCTCGTTGTACCTTCTTCTGCGTATGCATTGAATGTGTTTCCCTCTGGTTTTCACCCTGACCATGATTAAGAACTCTGTGCTGTCAGTGATGCCAGCCTTATGCAGTTTCTGAGCGAATGAATGTGTGCACTTTGCATTATCGTTCAGTTCCCAGTGCACGGCGCTCTGTGTTGGTTAGGGCATTTGAGCAGCTTTCACACATGTCATTGGAACTTGTTCAAAAACAAATTGCTGCAGAAACAAAGCAGGTCTGCCGGCATACTTTGTAGTGAATGTAGATTTAATCTTTCGGGTCCAGTGACCCTCTACAAAGCTCGCAGTATCTCCAGCAATTTTTGTATTTACTTCCAGCATCTATAGTTATTTGTTTAATTGAAAATTTGTGCTGTGCCTATTCGTTTCTGAAGAAACCCAGCAGATCTGGCAGAATCTGCAGAGACAGAGAAACAGAGTTAGCGTTACAACTCCAATGTGAATTGTTCAGAACTGACAAGAATTGGAAATTGGGCGTTTTAATCCCTTGCCAGAGATGGGGGTTGGGTGACTTGGAAAAGAGGGTGTGGAAAAAGATAAACGGGCTATTAGCAGTAGTGAACGAGAAGATGATGCAAAATGGGTTTAAATTAAGGTATGAATGGGGGAAAGGGGGTTCTGTCTAACTGAGTGTAAGATAAAGAATACACAAACACACAAGGAGGAAGAATGTTGATCTTCTGGTGTTAAATAAATCTAGATCTATACGTTTTCACAGTATACATCATCACTGCCTTCACACTATGGAATTCAGGTGCTTGACCTCTTATTGGCACTAGTAAGAGTTTCATGTAACATAGAGCAAAACTAACAGTATGAAGTTTAGGCTGGTTTTTACACCTGTCATTTTTAATATTCTTTCAAATTTGCAGTGCTTATCGTTAAACATTTGATCTTGAAGTTAGTATCAGATGGAATGTACGAGGTTGAGGGTGGCAGTCTAGAAATTTATAATATCATGGGAGGCATGGATAGAGTGAATAGCGAAGGTCTTTTCTGCAGGATCGAGGAGTTCAAACACAGATGCATAGCTTTAAGGTGAAAGGGAGGAAACTTGAAAGAGACATTTTTTTTACACAGAGGGAATGTATGTATGTATGTATGGAATGAGCTGCCACAGGAACAGTGGTAGATACAAGTACAGCTACAGTATTTCAAAGACATTTGGACAAACATATGAATGGGAAACGTTTAGAGGCATATGGGCCAAGTGCAAGTAGATGGGATTAGTTTAATTAAGAAAATTAATTTAGAAAACCTGGTCAGCATGGACAACTTAGACCAAATGGTTTATTTGTGCACGCTATGACTGTATGATTCTAGAAAGCGAGGAAAATGTACGAAAAGATATGATGTAATAAATTGGCAAGAAATTTAAAAACAAGCACCGTGAGCTTTTCCGTCGACATATAAAAAGCTTGAAGATATGTGTGTGAGCTGAAGCAGAAGTGAAGTGAGGAAAGTACATTGAGGACATTAGGAGGGTGTGACTGGAGAACTGGCCATAGGGAACAGGCAATAATTTACACCAGTATTTTAAATCACTCCTCATGGGGAAAGTACCGTAAGCATATCAATGGTATCGAGAAAGTGGTAATAGGAGGGAGGGTCTTGAACTGTCTCTAACGAAAGGAACAAGGTTTTTATCTAACAGACAAGAATAAGGATAGGCAGGTCCGCAGCATTTCATAGTTAATTTCAAAATAAGTGGTTACTGCGTGAAATATTCCATAAATCTCTGGATTGCAGGAGTGTTCCAGAGAAACTGGAGAACCTCCAATGTGGCGCCTGTCTTCAAGAAATGAATGAGACAGAAAGTGAGAACCATTTAGCCTAACCATTATTGCTGGGAATCTGCTCGAGCCTGTTATTAAGGAAGGAATTGCAGGGCATTTAGAAAAGCTTACTGCAGAATTAGCACGGTTTTGTGAAGGGGAAACTATTTTTGTTCTGTAAAATCATACAAGTTCTTTTTTGGAGATCCCTAAGAATGTCAAGATTTGAGTCATGTTGGAAAAGCACAGCATGTCAGGCAGCATCCACGGAGCAGGAAAATCAATGTTTCGGGCAGGAACCCTACATCAGGAATCCCTGAGAAAGTGACAAGCAGATTTGATAAAGGGAACTGGTGAACATGAGGCTTTCCAGAGATTCTTCATAAGGTATCACAAAATAAACGTACTGACACAAGGCAGAGGCTCGTAGTATGATGAATAATATATTAGCATGGGATGATGGTTGCTTAACACAGAGAAATCGGAGAGTTAGGATTAATGGATTTTTATGAAAAAGACGTATTAACTGGGTTGGCACAAATATCAGGCCGATGGCATCAGTTATTTACAATCTACACTGATAGCCTGACGGCGGGAGCTGAGTGGAATATACATCCGAGTTTGGAGATGACACTGAGAACCAAAATGCAGGCTGCTATTTAATGAAGAGGACTCCCAAAAGAGGAGCAGTACAAAGGGATTGGAGTCTTCCTGTGTATGAAACGTAATGTCAGCATGCTGATGCAGCAAGTAACTAGGTTGGTTCATGAGGCAGCTTCCTGGGATGGGAGGGTTGAATTATTGAATACATTTAAAATGGTGAGGCGATTATTCATTGTGATTGAAATGAATGAGGGTGATATTACTGAAATGTACAAGATGCAGAGGGGGCTTGACAAGGTAGATGCTGAGAAGGTGTTTCCCCTGAGTCTCGAACTCAAGGTGGTAGATACCGAATAAGGAACATCGATTTCAATTTGAGGTGAAAAAATGATGTATTCTCTCAGAAGGTAGTGAATGTCTGGAAGTCCCTAACCCAGAGATTTGGGTAGGAAAGTGGAGTTGAGCCCGGAAGTAGATCAGCCATGTTCTTATTGAATGAGAGTTCAGGCTTGAGGCGGCGAACAGCTGACTCATGTTCCTACTTCTTACGTTTTTATGCTATGCTTTTGGAAATTAATTGTTTATTTTCCTGGAAGTCGTGTTGTACAATGTTGCATTCGGGAGAGGAGAAAATTGGCCTGAGGTAACCCTGGATGGGGTATGGGAACGGCATTCAGAGCAATTCTAGTGCAGAAGTTACAGAGGGGGGAAGCCTGGAAAAAGGGATTGCGGCTGGGGGTCACTTCCTGACCAAGCCTGGAATTTCCAAGTGCATTTCCGAAACTACACCTAACCATTGGCGTGGCCTCGATCTGCCTGTGTGTAGCAGGTCTGAAGGGCTGAATGGAACATCAGAACATAAGGCTGAGGGACACGAGTGGGCCATTCGGCCCTTTGACACTACTCCACCAGTAAATAAGGTCATGGGTCATCTCATTGTGATCCCAGCTGCACTTTTCTCCCAATGCACCATTATTGCTGATCCACCTGTCTATGGGTAATCAGATGAAGCCAGCCTCGATATAATATAAAGATTCCCCAAACTTCTGGGAAAGGGAATTCCCACTTGAATGAAATCCCACTTTGTAAATTTTTCCTCACTCCGTTTCTGACTGTGGTTGGAGGGTGTCACTGCTTCCTTTTCTAGTCTCACTCCTCCACTGCTCACAATAAATTTTAAATGTAACCAGCTTGGTGATATGACTGATGATAAAGGTCTCAGACTGGGTCAGGTTTAGTGATAGGAACAAGTCAGGCAGATTTCTTTCATCAGCCGCAGGTAACTAATAGGGCTAACGGAGTAGCATGTTAGATTTGTGGTTGGCACTGCTGCCTCATATCAGCAAGGAGCTGAGCTCAATTCCAACCTCGTCTGACTCTCTATGTGGAGTTTGAACATTCTTCCCGTGTCTGTGTGGGTTTCTTCCCAGTTCGCCTGTTTCCTCTCACAGTTCAAAGATATACAGCTTAGTTTGATTGGCCATGCTAAATTACCCAGAGTGACCAGGGATGTGTAGGTTAAGTGGGTTAGTCATGGGAAATGCAGGGTTACATAGTAAGGGTAGGGGGACAGGTCTGGTAGGATACTGTTCGGTGGGTTGGTGTGGACTCGATGAGTCGAATGTCCTGCTTCCACACTGTAGGGGTTCAATGACAACGGCATCAAGTTTGGGTTATTAACTCCCACTCCGTATATAACTGATCCACTCGCCTCAAGGCTTTGTATATTTCAGTAAGATCAGCTCTCATTCCAAGGGTAACCTGTTAAAGTCCTCATAATATCAACACTTCATACATGGAATAAATTAAGTGAAACACCTCTGAACTGCTTCCAATATTACTATATCCTTTCTCAGATAAGAATGCAAAAATAAAACTAATCTCACACACCGATGAGTCAGTTTATTTTTGTTTTCTCAGGGTGTAGTGAACCTTTGGAACACTCTTCCCTGCAGACCATTCGAGGCAGAGACATTGAATATTTTTGAGGCAAGGTTCACGAATCACAAAGGAGTCAAGGATTATCGAGGAGTGGGCAGCAATGTGCAGTGTTCGGGAAAAAGTAGACAGTGGTACCGAATGACACGGCTCCGGAATATCCAGGAATTAAAAGAAATGATAACATCGATAAAGTTTTAAGGGGGAAACAAGATGGCAGCGATCTGAAAGGTCTGCTTTGCAGATCTCTGCATCACAGTAATGCTCTACCCCACCCCACCACAGTCATTTACTTACAATTCAACACTAAAGGAGCTATAGAATCGTGACTAATCCCATTTTGTCAAATGGAAATAACAAAATACAGGAAAGGATCGAATAAGTCCCAACACGCAGCGAACCCGTCAGAAGGTTTCAGCATGCCTGTGGCCGCACCTGTAACCCCCTCTGCTCGTTCAATGGACCCAATTACTCGCCAGGCCTTGGTCACCGAGTTCACTAAGTTACCTGAAATGATTGAAGCCAAGACTGAAATAAAATTCAGCAGGAGGATAGAACCATTCTCAGCAGTGCTCCAAAAACATAAGCAGCAACTTGAAAGCCTTGGAAACAGAACAGATGAGGTCGAGCGCCAAACTGCAGGGGCAGAGACTGTGATCGATTCCTGTCAGGAGCGGATCCTCACCTTTGAAAAACAGGTCCGTACCTTAACTGAACAAGGTGACGACCTCGGAACAGGGGCAGGATGAAGAACATTCATATCATCGGTCTGCTGGACCGATAAAGGTAATCAGCCAGTGAGATTTTTTCGAGAACTGGCTGCAGTGATTCCTCCACTTTGAAGCTGAAGAGAGACGGATGAAGAGTGAGACAGTTCATCGGGTTACGGTGCGCAGGTCAAGCTCAGACCAACGCCCTCACCCTGTCCTTGTGCGATTACATAGTTGCAGGGACAAACAAAGACTTATGGAAGCTTCCAGAACACAGGGAAAAGACCCGACGAGGGCTCCAGGATTATGTTCTTCCAGGTCTTTTCAGTGGCAGTGATTCATAAAAGAAAATCTTTTGATGATATCAAGAGAAGATTAAGAGAACTTGAGATTCAGTATTCCTTAATGAACTCAGCGGTGCTCCGTATGCTTTCAATAGATCCACGCACTGGTGGATCTTTCAATAGATCCACTGACTCTCCAGAGGATGTGAAAACTTTGTGGACACTTTAAAGTAGGCTGGATGCTTTAATGGAAAGCGATAATCTTGTTTATCATTTTTAAAGGAAAGTTTGTTGAAGGTTTCTGGTATTAAGTACTGTTAAATTATAGTCGGGGATGGGTAGAGTACACACTTTTAACTTCTTCATTAGTATTACTATTCTTTTTTCCCTTGCTTAGTTTGTGTGTCGGTTTCGGCTCAAGCTGGAGGGAGGTATGAAGGTGATCCTGATGACTGAATACCTACCTAAGGGCAGTTCAATCCCGATGTTTGTGATTAATTGCCCTGGATGCAGTATTGTTAATGGGGCAGAAGATAAAGATTTGTGACGTGGAAATGCCCCAGTCGGCGGGGGATAAATGCCATTGACACTTTGTATCCTTTTTTTTGTGTTTATATGTATTTAGTTTTGGAACGTTTTGAGAGCTTGTTAGTTGTAGTAGCTTTAGTTTGTATGTCTTTTTAGGCTCTATGATCCTTTTTTCGTTGGTGCTCAGCGATTTGTAATTCGAGTTCTTCCTCTCTGGATTTCAAATATTGTTTCAGTGTGTAATGGCTAATGTCGTGCTTAAATGGTGTATCTGGAACATTTAGGGGAGCCATTCGCCAGTTAAGAGGGAAAAGGTACTTTCTCGTCTTAAAAAGGAAAGGGTGGATATTGCCGTATTGCAGGAGATGCACTTTGATGACAAGGAACATTTGCCATTACAGCAAGGTGTGTTTCATTGGGTTTATTTCTCGTCTTTTAATAATAGGAATAGGGGAGAAGCCATACTGGTGAGGAAGAATCTTTCTTTAAAATTACTAGATTGTATTAGATACCCACGGGAGGATCATAACCCTCAAAGATATATGGGGAAGAAAGCGATATTTTGAATGTTTATTGCCCCCTGTCTCACTGCCTTAAATTCATGATAGAAGCATTTTCCAAATTAAGTAATCTTTCTTCGCAGCACATTATCCTAGGAGGAGATTTCAATTGTCTTTTGCACCGACAGTGGACATAATGGCCAAAGGCACTCAGTACCATCTTTCCAATCTAAGCAAATAGTGGACTGTTGTATGGAACTGGGGCTGGTGGATGTATGGAGGCAGATCCACCTCATAGATAGGGATTTTACTTTCTTCTTTAACCCGCAGAAATGCCACATTAGGGTTGATCTCCTCCTCACCCTGCAGCAATCTTCGATTCAGTCTTGTTCTGTACAATTGGGAATATTACCATTTATGACCATGCAGCAGTAAACCTATTGGTTAAGATTAACGGCAATATAGCAGGTTCGAGACACTGGCGAATGGATCCCTTTATTCTTAAGGATAGTAAGTAGATTCAGTATTTCTGTAATGAATTCAGATCTTTCTTAGCCATTAATTCAGATTCAACCAGTAACCCATCCATTCTATGGGAAATTGCTAAGGCTTATACCAAAGGAATAATTATTCCTTAGGATGCAGCAGAAGGGGAGCAGGAACGCTTGCTCCAGGCACGGTTGAAGGCATCCGAGAGGGCATACTGTGATAGACCCTCGGTGGTTAGGCTGCAGAGGATCACAACACTTCGGTCTGCAGTGAATTCCATGCTCACACAGACAGCCAAGAAGGAACTTACTTCTGCAAAACAAAGACTGTTTGAGCATGGTGATAAGCCAGGCAAGTATTTAGCCGACCTTGCGAGGAAAAAGAGAGGCCCACAGCCATTACCTTAATTTGGGAAGGTACTGGAAACCTTACCTGAGATCCCATAAAGTTTAAAGCAGTATTTCGGAGATTTTTCTCCGAAATATATCAGACTGAGCATTATGAGGCTAGATGGACAAAAAAGAATCTTTCTTGAAGAATTTGGATCTTCCAGGGGTGACCCCCAAATAAGTGTCTTGCCTTAATGCACCATTGTCAGTGCTGGAGGGTGAAAAGCTGTTACCGGGCGGAAAGGCGCCCGGTCCTGATGGATGTCCACGTGAATTTTATGAGGAATTTATAAACCTATTGTCAGGGTCGATGCTTACCAGTTTAGTCACTCACACAGTCATGACTGCCTCCCACCATCCTTAAGAGAGGCTCATATTTCTCTTATTCTTAAGAAAAGGAAGAC